>NC_142810.1:45841193-46006074 GCF_049724085.1 Artemia sp. Qi Xiang Cuo
CACGTCCACTCTGAGGACTCAAATCTCCATGATGATGGCTTCAAAACGGTCACTCCTAAAAGATCCAAGAGAAAACGGTACACCAGTTTCTCCCCATTAAAGACAGTTTCTACAACACCCCCATCTTCTTTGGAAGCAGAGCACTTCATCCACATTTTGCCTACCTATCCTGAAACCATGTTCCAAATGAAAAACATCCAAACAATTAGACTTGAGCTCTTAAAAATTCTGAAAATAAATTTCAACCTCAACATCAACAGAGATGGTTCAATCTCAATATCTATTCAAGCAGGCTTTGAAAATGCAAAAACAACTCTTTTGTCACTTAACTCCCTTGGAGGCATTAAGGTCCATTCAAAGCAATGGATTCGCCCTCCCCTGCCCAAACAAAAATTGTCATATACAATATCCCTAACGGTATTCCAGAAACTGACTTAAAGGATGGCCTTATGAACTGCAAAGGCAAAAAAATATCAGTATCAAAAGTCACCAGACTTGGAAAACCCAACAATAATGGCATATACACATCTAAATCCTAACTTTTCACCCTGGACTCCACCCTAGAGAACTTCAGTGAACCTATATCCCTATTTGGCCAGATAAAGCCCTACAAAGAGTACAAGGCTAAGCCAATACAGTGTGAAATATGTCTGACAATGGGTCACACAAAACAACACTGCAAAACAAACCTGAAGAGGTGCAACCTATGCCAAAACCTCCATCCTCCAAACACAGCAAACGGTGCAAACAAGAAATTATCATGCATTAATTGCAAAGGCCCCCATTCCTCTCACAACAGATCTGTATGCCCAAAATACAAGGCAAGATCAATGGCTCTCAGGTTGTCTGAAAAAGAAAACATCCCATTTCAGTTTGCAAAAAATAAACTCATGGTGCACAATGCAGATACACCTGAATTCTCTGAACCAAACACACAACCTAATCAAAAAACTCTACAGCAAAAAGCTACAAGGACCCAACCACAAAAAACATTCCCTGGAATCAAGACCTTAGACTTTCCCCCCCTTCCAGCCAGAGACCAAGACCCTGAATCTTCTATAAGTAAACCTGCAAAACCAACCTCATCAAAATCGCCAAAGGAAATATCAGAAGAAAATCCTAATCTACTTACAAACTTATGCCTCTACATATTCAACTTCAACTCACTCTCCAGAACATCCCTCACAGAAGATCAAAAATCCTCAATTCTAGAAGAGATGGCTAATACCTACTTCCCAAAAAATCTTAGGGACACAGCCAACACAAATTTCAGCACTATACTCAATAAACTAAATCTATCTATCAATGGCTAACCCTCAGTTACCTCCATCCTCCTCAATTTTGCAATGGAATGTGAGATCATTAAATGACTATAAAATCACTGACCTTCTTAAGTATACTTCTTCACACAACATAGACATACTATGCATCCAAGAAACCCATTTAAGCTCATCAGTTAATCTAAAAATTCCTGGTTATGATGTCCTAAGAAAAGACAGATCTTCCAATAGAATTGGTGGTGGAGTTGCCATCCTTGTACAATCACACCTCAAATTCTGTGGTATAAGCCTCCCTGATTTCAGTCATGACATTGATGCAATTGGTGTAAAGTTGTGGCTGGCAAACATGGAGGTCACTGTTATTAATTTATATAATCCAAATGGCAATAACAATGGACACGATTTTTTCAATTTTATTTCTAATAATTTCTCAAATTGAAATCTAGTGGTTGTTGGGGACTTCAATGCCCATAGTTCTATCTGGGGTTATTCACCTCAAAATAATGCTGGAAAATACATAGAGGAATTCCTCACCAATTTTACCAATATAGTACTAGTGACTCCTAGACACCTAAATACCTACTTCAGCAAAAGAAGTGGGAGTTATTCAACTATTGATCTTCAATTAGTTTCATCAAGTTTAATAAATAAAACTACTGTCAAACGAATAGACAACCTCCTAAGTGACAATTTTGCCATATGCACAAAAATTGGTGACCCAGCCATCATTGACCATTTCATTTCCCACTATGTGTGGCAAAAAGCAGACTGGCCAAACTTCTCCCACATTCTCTCAAACCATGACTACTCTTCACTCTCCACTGACCCAAACCAACTCTCCAAAAATCTCACATCACTACTTCTTGATGCTTCAAAACTTACCATACCCCAGTCCCAACGCCCTAAAACACTAAAGATTAACAAACCCTCTAAACCATGGTGGACATCCTCTTGCCAAGAGGCTTGATACAATAAAAGGAATGCCATCAGATCCTTCAAGAGGAATCCATCCACTGGAAAATATATTGCTAAGCTACAAGCAGAGGCAAAAGCTAAGAGAACAATCAAACTTGCAAAAGAAGAGGCTTGCAAAAACTTTCTATTGTCAGTGTCCCACAAAACGCAAGAGTCAAAGATTCACAAATTCCTAGACAAGATGTGTGGCAAATTCTCCACACAGAGCCCCTTCCATTACCAGCTAACTCTAAATGGTCAGCAGTTGGAAACCAACAAAGAAAAGGCAAAATTTTTAGCAGATTTTTTTGAGAAGAAATTCAAACACACCCCCCCTAATTCACCTCAGATCAGCCTAACACCCCATTTTGACTTGCCTGGGTCCCAGTATCTACTCCAAGATTTTACAATGATTGAGCTGAATAAAGCAATCAATTCAATCAAACCCAAAACATCTCGCAGCCACGACCAGATACATCCGTCTTTGCTCCAATACCTTCCAATAGAGTTTAAAAAAGTACTCTTATATCTCTTCAACAATGCCTGGAGTAATTCCATCTTCCCGTCTGCTTGGAAAACATCACTCATCATCCCTTTATTAAAACAAAATAAACCCAAAGAGGACCCCAACTCCTTCAGACCCATTATGATTACCCCGGTTCTGGGAAAATTATATGAGAAGATAATTCACTCCCAATTGTATTGGTTTGCTTAGTCTACCCACCTCATCCCACATACCCAAACAGCATTTAGGAAATACCATTCTTCCATTGACGCATTTGTTTGCTTAACCAATGCCATATCCGAGTGTCTGATAGACAACCAAATCCTAGTTGCAGCCTTCTTGGATTTTCAAAATGCCTAAGATAATATCCAACATCCACTCTTACTGCAAAAATTATCAAAAATGGGTTTTCCAATACCTGTAGTGAATTTATTTAAAATTTGCCTATCTGAACGCTCTTTTGTTCTCCAAGTAAATTCCTACATCACTTCTAAAAAGTCTGTCTCCAAAGGCCTTCCCTAAGGGGCTGTCCTGAGCTGTCTCCTGTTTTCACTATATTTATGGGATCTGAACCCACCCCAAACAAATATTCAGTTTGCAGATGATATAGTCCTATGGTCTACCTCAAATGATTTTGAACTAGCCCAATCCATGTTACAAAAGTTGCTTTATGCCTTTGAATGTTTCTCCAACAATTCATGCCTACCCACGGCCCCATCAAAATCAGCTATAGTACAGTTTCATAACAAGAGAAATCCCCAATCTGCCCTACTAACCCTAAATGGTGTTGTCATCCAAGAACAACAACACATTAAATATCTTGACCTCACTCTAGACCAAAAACTAACCTTCAGGCTCCACATTGAAAATGTAAGAATAAAATGCCTCAGAAAAATGCGTATCTTACAAAGGCTACTCAATACGCCTTGGGGTTGCCATGAAAAAACTCTAATAAATTTCTATAAGATTTATATTAGATCTCAGATTGATTATGGACTAATTGTATATGGCTCATGCTCAAATGCCCTACTACGCTGTCTGGAGACTGTCCAGAATACTACGAATCGTGCTGTACTTGGCCTCAGGAATCACACCAAAACCAACTTCCTCCTTAGTGAAAGTGGTCTCACATCCGTTGCCATGCGTAGAGACATCCTACTTGCCCGCTACTTTACAAAAATTGATGGTAACAGTTCCCATAGATTACATGACTGGCTAAGAAACCCTGGAGCTTTAAGAGGCCTTGCACGGGAATTTGCAACCACCCAAATGACCTACCCCATACCTTCATCTTCTTTATTTCAAATTTACCCCCGGATACCTTCCTGGGCTAACCACTACCCAGAAGTGAACCTTTTGTTTGCGCCAGCTATTAAAACAGACCTTTCCCTTGCCTATGTAAAATCATTATTTCATGAGTTTGAGTCTCAGAGATATATCCACCCTCTCCCAATTTTTGTGGATGGCTCAAAAACAGAGTCCAGGACTGCTTGTGGAGTCCACTTCCCATCTTTAGGTATAGCAGCTGCTTAAAGGCTCCAAAATGATGTGAGTATCATGACAGCTGAAATAGCTGCCATCAAAATTGCATTGGAAACCCTTATAAAGATGCCAAACCCCCCATGAAACACCCCTCTTATAATTTATTAAGACTCAGAATCAGCCCTTGCCTCAATATCACCAGAACATTCAGATTACCCAGACAATGATACCTCCACCACTCTTGCACTATTGAACCAACTACTTAAACAAGGTATATCCACAAAATTCCAGTACATCCCAAGTCAGATGGGTATAAAAGGGAACCACAAGGCAGATGAAATAGCTAAATCTGCCCTTCAGCTTGAAATAATTTCTGGAAGACCTATCCCAGTAAGAGGTGTAAACCATTGGCGCCTAAAAATTTATCTAGCTAACCAATGTCCACCAAACCTTTCTCCATTTACATCCCGGAAAGACTCAAAGATGTACTACAGAATACGATCAAATGCTACTGGCCTTAACAGCCAAACTTATCACTATCAAAACACAACCATTCCAACAGTAATGAGCCCTCTTTGCCGCCTATGTCAAGCCTATGATGAGACCATCAACCATGTTCTTTTTGGTTGCCCTGTGGCAAATCTCAACCATGACAAAGAATGGCTAACTTTTATCTGCTATATTCAAGCACTTCAAGCTAACCCCTAATATTGACCAACTAACACAAAGGAGACACTCTCCAACTGATGATGCTGAATTGTTCAAAGCTGTCTTTAACTGCCTAAATATAGGTGGTTTCATCAATGATGTATAAAGCCTATTATTGAATAATAATAGTCTAATCTCTATATTTGATTTCCCAGGACACCCCTGACATAATCAGACAATACGAAAAAGGTTAAATGGATTCATCCAAAGCCTATAATTGAAGAAGAAGAAGAAGAACTTCCTTCAAAGTCCAGGTCTGTCAAATAAAACACTTAGAAGGACCACTTAAAATGTCACTGAAGGTTAATATAGTTATAAAATATCACAAAATATGTAGGAAAATGTCTTTATCTTATAAATTGGGCTTATAAATTTAATATATTAAATTTCTACATTTATAGGCCTATATTAAATTTATATATAATAATTTATATATATATATTTATATATATTATATTTATATTATATTTAATATATTTATATATATATATATAAATTTATATATTAATATATTAAATATATAATAAATTTAATATATTAATAAATTTAATAAATTATAAGGCTTATAGGCTAAATATAAATTTGATCTTAATTTATCTTATAAATTTAAAAATCCTTTGGTATTTGTTTAGCCTTGTGTCGCCTGATCAGAAGACATGTTAAGAAAACAATTCTTACTTTAAAATATGTATGATGGTTCTAGTTCTTATATTATCCAACGGGAGAACCTTTATCATCAAGTCTTTCCTCTAAAAATTCTTCTTTTTCAAGCTTAAAAGAAAATGTTTCCAAAACCCATGCTAAAAGTACCACGTTGCTTAAGTCTTTTGAAATTGCTGCTGTAAACTGCCGCCAAATAAGTTGTTTTATAGATAGCGTTTAGCACGTGTGTCAAAAAACGCGTTTAAAGAAAAAGTAGTGAAAAAAAATTCCCTGCATCTTTTGTAACCTAACCTAACCACTGCTATTAATATTTTGTATTTACACCACTGCTATTCGCCCTTTGCCACTTCTGTTAAAAAAAAAAAATATTAAAAAGACCGGTATGAACTGTATCTATAAAGTAACTTATTAGGTGGCAATTAATAGCGGCAATGTCAAGACACTTGAGCATTGAATTCTCAATGTGGTGATATATGGAAAGTTTTTTTCTTTTGAGGATTTTTAGAGGAAAGACTTGATGATAAAGGTTCTCCCGTTGGATAATATAAGAACTAGGATCATTATACATATTTTAAAGTAAGAATTGTTTTCTTAACATGTCTCCTTATCATGCAACACAAGGCTAAACAAATACCAATCCTTTTTTCAAAATTTCACAAAACCTGTTGCTGTTGAGTTAAAATCATAACTTGAAATATAATATTCTCCTAACTTTACATTTTGCTCCTTCTTCGCCCAATTTGTCAAAATGGTAAAGGTATAGAATAGCTTCTCTTTAAAAGGTGACATCCTTGAACAACATATTATTTTGGGGTAAATTTTTCACTGTTCATATTATTGACTTACAACTAAAGTAAACATACCACTTGATGCCTTTTTTATGCTCTTTCCAAATATAATAATCACTTTTGCTGCAAATAAATTTACTCCCACCCCTGTAGGCCTATATACCAATTCAGGATACTCTATATATTTGCACATTAGGGGGGTGGTGTAAAGTTTATTTCTGATGTAAATGAGAGGTACTTTTAAAATTTACCCCCCCCCCATATTGGCTATATATTTGCACATTAGCAGGGGTAAGGGGGTTAAGCAATATGAAACACTTAGTAGTGATATTTTTTAGTATTTTAGGGCCTATTTTATGGTTGAAGCAGTACATACATTGGGTTTTGATTTGTATACTTAGGATGGTGTGGGAATAAAGTCAAGCAGAGCTCTTTTGGGAATTATGCAATTAAGTATTTTTAATTTTTCAAAGTTGTTTTCATAATCTAATAGTGTTTTCTTCTGATGACACTGAACTGTACACTAGTACTACCCTATATTTCGTTCTGAAAAAAGTCAGTTCTGTATTAGTGACAAATATTTCCATGGTTCATCAATACTGTCATTCCTTCTATCTCCTACATTAAATTTGGAATTCTCTGAGCTTTAAATTTTTGTCTGCAAGCTATTGAGTACATAATTTACAAAAATTTAAGTAATGGAAGAAAACTTGATAATCTGATTAATAAAAATATTCTGGGTATTATAAAGTAATAATTTTCATTCTTTTTTGTTTTGTTTTGGTATATTATCTATTCATTGGCTAAAAGAAACACAATGAGTTGTGTAAACTACTTTAAAACATTTTTCTGTTTCTTCATTGTGTTGACACTACTTCAAACTTAAAAAAAGGCTATAAAAAAAAAATTCTAAAAGCATATCTTAAATTGTATTCATGCTTGTAATTTGCTTCCATTGGGATTTGCTGTTTTACTGCTTCTTTGTAATTATTTCAATTTGAAGAAAGAGTTGAAGGTTTTGGTTTAGTTCTTTTCCTCTCAAAAGAAAGTACCATAAAATTCTGAATACTAAAAAAAATCATTCATTAATGCAGGTTTTGATTTTGGCTCACAGTACATAAATAATTAAAACGAAATTTGTATATTAATTTTACTTTTATTTGGTTAAAGAGCTTCCTTGAAAGTTGTTTAATTTTATTTACAAACGTTTTTATTAGTAATAAATATACATAACTTACAAATTAACTTACGTAGTAAACTTCTATTTTCATATATTTTTAATACATTCATTAGGGAGTTTGCCCCCTAGTCAATACCTTGCTCTTTAGGCTGAAGTTTGAATTTTGTTCCAAATCTTTAAAAATGACCCCTTAATCACAAAGGCTGTTAATTAGAATAAATAGCTTTTATGAAAGTAGAAAAAAATCTTTGGCATAAAGAGCAAGGTATTGACTAGGGGGTGAATCCAGATCATACACATAATTTCTGTTTATTTTAAATTTTGGTGTTGCTCCTTACTTTCAGTTGAAAAACTTGTTTTTTTTTATTTAATTTTTGATCATTTTTTTAATAATGCTGGGAACTTTGGCACCTCATTCATAGCAATGTCACTTCCCCCATGAAAAATTTGTCCATGGAAAGATCCTCCCGCACAAACCACCAACCCCCCCCCTGCTACCAGAAAAAATCCCTCCTGACCACGTCTGTATACTTCCCAATAACCAATACTATATGTAAACAATGGGAAAGGTTTATAACTTGCATCCCTTTCACCGGGGACTTTTGAGGACTAACTCATCCTCAAAGACAGAATTATCATGTTCTTTGACCATGTTGAACAAAATGGCTAGCTCAAAATTTTGATCAGGTGACTTTTGGAAAAAAAAGAGCGTGGGAGGGGGACTATTTGCCCTTCAATTGTTTTGGTCCCTTGAAAGGGGCACTAGAAATTTTGATTTCCGTCTGATTGAGCCCTCTTGAGACATTTAAGGACCACTGGGTTGATACAATCACCCCTGAGAAAAAAAAACAAATACACACGCATCCATGATCTTTCTTGTGGCAAAAAATGCGAAATTCCACATTTTGATGAGAGGAGCTTGAAACTTCTACAGTAAGGCTCTCTGATACGCTGAATCTGATGGTGTGATTTTCAATAAGGTTTTATATCTTCTAGGGAGTGTTTTCTTCTTTTTCGAAAGTCATGCAAATTTTCTCGACATGAATTTTGAGGGGTAGGACTAACGTTGATGCAACTTATATATTTGAAATCAGCATAAAAATCTGATTCTTTTGATTTATCTATTGGTTTCAAAATTCAGTTTTTTAGAGTTCTGGTTACTATTGAGCTGGGTTACTCCTTACTTACAGTTTGTTGCCACAAACTGTTTGATATATAATTAGTTGTAAGGATGGGGAAGGGTGGATTTACAAAATTGATATTTAATCCCTCTTGATTTTTAAGAACATTTCTGGTTTATGCTATTATTATGAAAGTAAAGAGTAACACTATACCCCAAAACTAGCAGAAATTATTCTCTAAAGGAGGGGTGCTGCCCAATAGTTTCTGCTAGTTTGGGGTAAAGAGTAACAATATACCCCAAAACTAGCAGAAATTTTTCTCTATAGGAGGTTTGCTGCCTACCATATACATATATATATATATATATATATATATATATATATATATATATATATATATATATATATATATATATATATATATATATATATATATATATATATATATAAATATATATATATATATATATATATATATATATATATATATATATACATACATATATACATATATATTTTGGGAGCTCGGCGTGTATGCTGCCAGTCCCCAGCATAGCTACATGGTAGGCGTGTATATATTGATTCTTATTGTCACTTGTCTTCTAAACACAGTCTCTTCTTGATGTCATGGTGACACCAAAGGTTTCATACCATCCTGGCAAAAATACAGTTTCTTTCTTAAAGTTGTGACCTGTTTAGATTGCTTGTGGCCAGAAATTTCAATATACTAGATTTAATATATTCTCTGAGGCCAACCTGACTCTTATACATGATAATGGTAATAAGCTTACCTAAGCTATGGATGTCAGGTAGTGTGTTATCTTGGAACGATAATTTCGACAGGACCTGTGCCTGTCATCATCAGGTTCAAATTCAAGACTCTTGCCAGAATATAAAATCACTAAATAAAATAAAACTAAAATCACTGAACAACACTAATAATGAGTGGAACCCGAAATTACTGTTGTAATATGGCCCGGACTTTGGTAGAGGCGTTGATGGCTGCTATCCTAGTAGATCTCAAAAAGGTTGGGTCTATAGAAGTAGGGTGGAGTTTTTTGCGAGTTTTTAGCCTATGGGTAATGGGTTCCCAAATTTCACTGATGCGGAACCTGAAATTTGGGAACCCATTACCCATAGGCTAAGAACTCGCAAAAACTCCACCCTACTTCTATAGACCCAACCTTTTTGAGATCTACTATGATAGCGGCCATCAATGCCTCTACCAAAATCCGGGCCATATTACAACATTAATTCCAGGTTCGACTTATTATTAGTGTTGTTCAGTGATTTTAGTTTTGTTTTATTTAGTGATTTTATATTCTGGCAAGAGTCTTGAATTTGAACCTGATGATGACAGGCACAGGTCCTGTGGAAATTATCTTTCCAAGATAACACACTACCTGACATCCATAGCTTATGTAAGCTTATTACCATTATCATATACTAGTTTTAGGAAGAAAAAAACAACTATGTGGCCAATTTTGAGGCCAAGTGTTTTTACAGCTACACAGCAGACTTGTATACAATGATTCTTTGTATTGCTTGTCTTCTAGCTGCAGACATTGTGTGCCATTTCTTAAAGTCTTCCAGGGTTTCTATACAACCTCTCTACAACTTCTCATTGCATCAGGGTTTGTATACAACCACCCTGGGATAAATACTAATTCTTCCTTAAAGTTGTTACACTTTTAGATCTTTTTTTTTTGGCTTGAAATGTCAATACAGCAGTTACAAAAAAAAACAACTATCTAGTCATTTTTTGGGCCGGCTCTTGGCGCTTTGCATGCAGCATACTTGTTTATACTGAAATTTGTTGTGAATAGTTGTCTCCAAATGAGTCTAGGTTGTTTGCTACTCTTTCCTTTGGAAAATGGAGGGCTCCATAGGGAACCCATGTAATATTGAAGGGTTGAAATGACTTGTGATGCGAAGTTGTGTAATTTATGGCATCTTTGTAGGTTTGTATTGAGTTTTTTTGCCATATTTTGTTAGCATCGAAGTTTTTGATTGTGGTCTAACATAATTTTTCTTTATTTTTGAGTTTTATTTTTGAATCTTTCTGATTTTGGATGTCCCTTGTCTTCTAAAAGTAAAATTGTTTTTTTTTAACTTCATTTTTAATAATTGTGATAATTTCTTTCTTGCTATTATTTGTAATTCTTTCTGAAAATTATCTTCTAACCATATATTTATTTGCTATTGTTGTGACACATCTTTTAATCACCTATTTATTTGTTCTTCACTTTCATTTTAATTTGCTTACTTCTCATTGTCACATGTCTTGTACATGCATACATCTTTGTTCTTCACTTTTGTTGCTAAATTGTTGTAATTGTTGATGATGCAAGTGTTATAATATTATATTTATCTGTTCTTCATTTTTGTTTATCAATGAACAGGGCATTTTTTCTCTACCGTTTATATCAATTGATCAGATTTGTCTTTTCACATTTGATGATCTAGGTTGTTGCTTTATCCTCTAGGCATTATAAAAACTGCATAAATACCTTCTGTAAATTAACGCATTATGCTTGGTGTTTTATACTAGGCTATGTTCCTTTTGTAATGTTGCATGTATCATATATTAAAAAACAATATAATCACTCCTGAAGGAGGGGGATGATATAGTTTATTCTCTTAAAGGAGCATATTTAGTAATATGTAAATATGACCTTATGAGTATTTGAGAAATATGCATGACTATATGTAGAAATATGCTCATAGATATGACCTCAACCACATGAATTTTTTTCAAAATTGAAGCCCTAAATGAATATTCTGAAACACTTGATCTATTTAGATTGTTTGCAGGCCAGAATACTTGCTGCTATTTATATTCTAGCCCTACATATATATATATATATATATATATATATATATATATATATATATATATATATATATATATATATATATATATATATATATATATATATATATATATATATATATATATATATATATATATATATATATATATATATATATTTACATTTTCAATTTTGACTTGTAATTGTCGTTTTTGCATGTATTCTAACTGTATATTTCTTTGCTCTTCATTGTTTTGGTTATTAATTTCTCTTCTAGGAATTATGAAACTGCATAAAATGGCTTTTGCAAAAAGACTAATAATAATTGGTGTTTTATACTTATCTAGGTTTCTACTGTAATTTCGCCTGCATCAAAAACTCTAAAAATGATACAACCACTACTGAGACAAATATTAGGTATGCTCTTGAAATGTGCTCATAAATATGGCGTTACTCACGTAAATCTTTTTTTCCAAAACTAAGGCTCTTAACTACATTTTTCGAACTTGTGACCCGGCTTTGCAGATAACAGGGTAGAAATTAATTTATGAGTTAATATAATAATATGTATTATTCTGTGATTTACCTCCTCCAAAGGAATTATATTTATAGAAGGTTTGCCTTGGCAAAATGATGGATATTTCAGTCTCTTATGTAAATTATTATATGCTAAGGCTATCTATAAAAATATTGTTCTGTTGGATATACATATACATATATATATATATATATATATATATATATATATATATTTACATTTTCAATTTTGACTTGTAATTGTTGTTTTTGCATGTATTCTAACTGTATATTTCTTTGCTCTTCATTGTTTTGGTTATTCATTTGTGTTCTAGGAATTATGAAACTGCATAAAATGGCTTTTGCAAAAAGACTGATAATAATTGGTGTTTTATACTTATCTACGTTTCTACTGTAATTTCGCCTGCATCAGAAATTCTAAAAATGATACAATCACTACTGAGACAAATACGAGGTATGCTCTTGAAATGTGCTCATAAATATGGCATTACGTAAATCTTTTTTTCCAAAACTAAGTCTCTTAACTACATTTTTCGAACTCGTGACCCGGTTTTGCAGAAAACAGGGTAACATGGCAGAAATTAATTTATGAGTTAATAAAATAATATGTATTATTCTGTGATTTACCTCCTCCAAAGGAATTATATTTATAGAAGGTTTGCCTTGGCAGAATGATGGATTTCAGTCTCTTATGTAAATTCTTATATGCTAAGGCTACCTATAAAAATATTGTTCTGTTGAATATACAGTCTACAATATCAGAAAATTCTCCTAAAAAGTTTAGTGCACTGAAGGACATTAATTAACAAAACGTGTTTTTAAACATTTGGTGACAATGGGGTTTGGTTCTATCTTTAGTAGGTTGCTAAAAAAAAGGTTAAATGGACACCATTGAAAAGGTTGGACAGCAAGCTTCTGGTTGCTTTTTGTTTCAAATCAACACCATTTTAAACGGTTTAGGGCTATTTCAATATCTATGTACTCTGTCTTAGGTTACAGCTATCACTCCCACCATTGTGTACCAAAAATCCATTGAACAGGGATATTTTTTGTTTATTTTTTACATCAATATATAGTCTTAAAGTGTAATTAAAAAGTTATAGTAAAAATGTGAAATTGGTTTCATAATAACATTGGCAAGGGTGCTGAAACCATATTTTGATAAAAAAAAGTAATATAGGGCAAATTTAGACCTTGTCATAAATGGGTCCCAAAAAGATTTTCCTCCTTAGTTAACCTAAACAATTTACTGATTTTTCAGAATTATTTTATAAAAATATCGTTAAATTTTAGTGGATATTAAAAAAACTAAAAACTTTTTTTATTATTTTTTAAATTGCTTGAGTTTCACTTTAGATTTTAATTTTAAATTTCTTTAGAAGATAATTACTTAATTTATAATATATTTTAAATTGATAAATACAATGCTATGACATATATTTTTGGATCTAATTTTAGATCTATCGTCACATTCTTGAAGCCTTGGCTATTTCAGGAGTAAAACCAAATTTTTCATCCTAATAGTTTTGGCGTGTAATACTTACTAAAAGTATACAGCTAACAGAATAAGTTGAAGGTTGCATTTTCCTTTTTTATCATGAGAGATTATTGTAAATTAAAATCAACAACTGCACTTTAAAAATATTTACATCAAAATGACAGTTTTTGAATTTTTGCACCCTCTTCTTAAAATTGATTATAAGATTTCTAATGACTTTGACGGATGAAGGAGTTGGTCCTGTGTTTTCAACTGTATTAAGATATGCTTTGAAGTGTTTAAAAGTTATCATTAGTCATCAGTCATTACATCTTTTTTATTTTATGACTTTCCTGATGAAAATCTGTGTCGTATCCAAGTGTTGATGATAATATAATTCTTCTCATAATTTGCATTAACTCCGTTTTAAGATCTTTCATGGACTTGCCACGAATTCCGAAAATGGCTGATCTCATCATGGTTTCTCAGTATTCTTTTTATTAAAAACGGTAAGTTGTGCGGTTAAATTTTCTCTTACCGAATAAAAGAAAAGCTACTTTTATCTAGAAAATAATGGTCCCTTTTTTTTCTCCTTTCTCATTAAGTGGTCCCATGAAAAAAAAATTAATTGCATATGTTCTTTGATCTAACGCTTAAGATATGAGGGGTGATAAAAGTGGCTTCTTTTTGCTGCAAAAAGTATTTAAATTCAAATTACTAGCTTTTATTTTTAAGTTTGGTGAGTCAAGTAATCATACCGTAGAGAATTTTTCTGTCTATCTTTCCCATGTGCAGGTATGGCGAACGATATATTACCACCAAAGCAGGTGTAGTCCTGGGACTTCTAAAGGAAGTATCAAAGCTATAAGACTTGTAGGAGAGGACTAAAGTTGGTTTAATTCAGCTGTTAAGCTTTGGGAGATAATATTTTGTATTTTATTGTTTGGGAACTAATGCAGAAACCCCCCAATAGATTTGTATTTTTTACCTTTAGTTGTGTCAATTTTTTTGTGATTGTTAAGCTGTAAATTATTTATTTTTTGGTTATATTTTTTTATTCAATATTTTTTTTATTGAATACGTTATCCAGCTATTAGACCTTTGTTATGAATTTTGTTTAATGAATTTCCGGTTTTTTTTTGTTCTATGTTAATAAAGTTCGTTGAATGTTTCAGGTTTACTTTTGATTTATAATAAGAAGATTTCAAAAAGGATTTGAGAAAAACTTGTATATTCTATACATCTAATTTTATGTATGTACATAATGTCTGTACGTTTACATTTTTACACGTGACTAAAAAGAAAAAGTAGTTGCATTTGTTTAGTAAGCTTTAATGTTAAATTTATATATGCCTGTTCAATTAAAAATTTGTTTTAGAATTTGAAGACACTTTACCATATGACCTTGAGAAGCTTTTTAATTTTCCAAACCATGTTTTGTCACCAAAACATGAAGATGTTCACTTGCTTAATTTACCTAGCATTTCAGGACCATTTAAATTTGAACACGACACCAAGGACTGGCAACCCAAATGTTCTAACAATGAAGGTATATCTAAAACATTGTGTTTTTGTTAATTGAAATGTATTGGGTATTATTTTATTGGACAAAAATAGGGCAAAGGGACTTAAACTTAAGAGGGAACTTTTATTTTATCTTATTCCAATGTGCAGGTGTTTGCGAAACCACTTTTGTAGTCTTTAATGAACATTTTTAAATTTTCACTTGAAAGTAATTTTGCAGGTTTTATTGTTTTTCAGAAGGCTTCATATTAAGCCTTAAAACTTCAATTCTATATAAATTTTATAATCCATATTTAATGCGTATATTTCTCTTCAAATTAAGTTAAAATCTGTCTTTTATTTTAATTTAAAATTGAATTTGAAAGAAGCAGAAAATTGGCTGTTATTATCTGAACTGCCTAACAGAAATTTTTAATGTAGAATATTAATTTATTGAAATCACTAGATTCAAACAAAAATGCTGAATTCATTTTGTTCAGATGAAGTAAAAAGTTTTTTTGTCTGTTTTAGAACTAACTGTTTTAAATATTTATCAAGAAAAACATAGCGAGTCTCATTGGATTAACAGAAAAGACGAAAGTCGCGTTTTCCTCAGAGGGATAAGTCCTTTTAATACAGATTGAAAAAAGATGACAAAAAAATTGAAATGAACAAACAAACCCTAGCAAAAACTATACCGAATTAACATGTTTTCCGTAAATAAATGCGGGATGATGAGTTCTTACTAGTTCCGTGTTCAATCACCAGTTACCAGTTGCCTGTGACCAGTTATCAGCAACAGCCTAAATATTTTTTAATATAACAACTCGCCTAAAGCCGATGAAAAGTGAATTAAAACAAAGAGTTTATTGTTCATAGTCCAAGACAAATTTTGAACCTTAAATATGTGCAAGGTCTCTATATAAAAGAAAGTATAGTACAGCAAATAAATCTGCTCGCAAGGTACTCAAGCCTGACTCTTTGTCTGGCTGGAATTCAAGGGAAAACGTATTAAAATTCGATAAATTAAAAACATCCCAAAAGTATCAACTTCCCACTATCTAGTACATATGTATGAGACAATACTGAAAAACCTCGAGATACCACATATTTTGGCTAATCTCATCTTAGTTGACCTAGAAAAAAATTTTGATTATGTTGACCACAGTGTTTTAGTTGATAAACTTTCTCATGAATTCCAAGTCGACCCTTCTCCGGTTAAAATTATACCATCATTTTTAAGCCAACGATCTCAAACGGCCAAATACATGAATACTTATTCTGAACCTCTACCAGTCTATAACGGAACACCCCAAGATAGTATAATTAGACCCATCTTATTCATCGTAATGGTAAACGATTTGTCAGAAGATATCTCCTTATAATGAAAATATTTGGATTACATGACTCTGCTAGATTTTACCGTGAAATATATGAAAATTAGTACATTCGAAATCCTTTAAGATGTTGCAACACAAGCCCAAAAAAATAAAATGTATGTAAACCCATTTAAATATACACTAATCACCCACACTTTTCTCAACACAACCCCCACTCCTCCCTATTTACATTTTTTCTTCCACCTGAAACTATGACACACAGAATAAAACTTCTAAGAGTAACTATAAATTTCGATCTTAAATGGGAAGGCCATATTTCAACTATAACCAACTAAGCCAATATTTCTCGAGCTTTCCTAAAGCTTTTAGCTAAATATCAATGCCCTGGTTCTCACAGTTAGAAATTATACATATCATTAATTGGTCGAACTCTTGAATATGCTTGCCCTCTATGGAACTTCTAACTAGATAACACAGTTTATAGAATTAGCAGTATGATCATTCCCTATCTCACCCATTATAAAAACCCGGACCGAGGTGCGAGATCTCCAGAGAATGTTTTTGCAGATATAAACATAAGCGGCATTAGATCTTTTCATGGGTAGACAAGTCAGATTTCTCTTGGACGCGAAACTCAAAGTTATAATAGAAATAATCGGAAATAAGTGGAAACCCGCTATTACGAATAATGCACTTTGTAACCCTCTTGGGCGCGAAACTTACAGTTATAATAGAAATAATCGGAAATAAGTGGAAACCCGCTATTACGAATAATGCACTTTGTAACCATTTCTCATTGATTGACGGAAACAGACTAACCCGCTAATGCAGAAATAAGTGGGAGGAGCTTTTTGTTCGCACCGAGAATGAAGACCAGAAATGATCTGAGATAAACTTACTGGATAATTCTATAAACTGTGCTAAATAAACATCAAACCAAAAGGTTGGAGTCCGTCCAGAAAAGGGCTTTAACAATAATTACACGGGAACCGTTTCGGGGGTAATGCGAGAACCAACATCCGAACTGAAAACCTTTTTCCGTTTCCCCATGATCCTGAATGGAAACCTCTCCCAAAAGAGGCAAAATTCCCATCCCATTTTATAACCTGTAAAGACTAAGACAAAAAGATATTTAGGTAGCTTTATATCAACCCTCGCTCAAATCCTTAACACCTCCAATACCTCTTAACGAACTTTTCTTTATACTCTTTTGACGCTCTTGTTATTTTTTGCTTTTAGTTTGATTTATGACTTATTATATTATATGCCGTTTTATGAATCTAAACTTTTACCTTTAATGTATGACAAGACCTGATTTGATATGACATTATTTTAGCTACTTTAATTTTTTTTTTTTTTTTATGTTTTTTATCTTTTGATATTTCTTAATGTTTTGGTGTCCCTGATTATAATTTCATTGATTTGATTTTGATCGTTGTTGGTTATTTTATGTTCTTTTTTTTTGTGACACGAACTTATATTCGGTAATTTATCGCTTGTGAAAAGTTTAAAAATAAAGCCCTATTCTATTCTTTGTTGCAAAGGAATTTTTTTTTAAATATTCAAAAGTACCCGAATGCTGATGGCGGTCTCGCTTTGTGTGACCAAAATATCCGGATTTTTTTATTTGTTTTTCTCTGTTATTAAAAAGATTTATCCCTGTTAGAAATGTTATTTGTAAAATCTGAGGAAAACGTGACTTCCTTCGTTTTTTTTTTTAATCCAAAGCTGTGTAGCTACCCAACAAATTTTAACTTCAACTTATGATTTGCTTTCTTTTAGATCTTCCTCTTTTAATTACAATAATTAATTATACTTGTAATTTAATAATTCCTGAAATTTCTCATTCCTGAAAGATATGTATTTGTTTTTGTTTTTAAGAGTTTTTAATTTTTGTTTTATTTGGTTAAATCCTTTGACTTTTAAACTTTTAGGTCACTTTTCACCACACTTGTCTGGACATCACTTACAGGGAAATACGTCACTAGTTGTTTCAAAGAATCCATCCGCAAGCAATTTCTTAATTTCGTGTGTATCAGAATCTGAAGGAAAAGGCTTAGAATATAAGAAAATAGATCTGAAAAGTCGCCTCCAAAACGAAAAGGAAGAAAAATTGAAAAGATATCAAACAATTCATCGAAAGAAAAAGACATATAAGTGTGATGTTTGTGACCAAATTTTTTCTCGAGCATCAAGTTTGAACAACCATAAAAGAGTGCACACGGGTGAGAAGCCGTTTAAGTGTGATGTTTGTGATAAAAGCTTTTCTCAAGCACAAACTTTGAACTCCCATAAAAGAGTGCATACGGGTGAAAAACCGTTTAAGTGTGATGTTTGTAGCCAAAAATTTTCTCGAGCATCAAGTTTGAACACCCATAAAAGAGTGCACTCGGGTGAGAAGCCGTTTAAGTGTGATGTTTGCGATAAAATCTTTTCTCAAGCATCTAATTTGATCATCCATCAAAGACTGCATACGGGTGAGAAACCGTTTAAGTGTGATGTTTGCAATAAAATCTTTTCTCAAGCATCTCATTTGATCACCCATCAAAGAGTGCATACGGGTGAGAAACCGTTTAAGTGTGATGTTTGTGATAAAACGTTTTCTCTAGCACAAAATTTTAACACCCATAAAAGAATGCAGACGGGTGTTAAGCTAATTGTGTGTGATGTTTGTGGCAAGAAGTTTTTGCGAGTTCAGGATTTGAAGAAGCACCAAAGAGTGTATACTGGTGAAGAGCTATTAAAGTGTGATTTATATGACCAAATGTTTTTTTGATCACCTCATTTGAAGTCCCATCAAAGAATGCGTTTGGGTAAGAAACAATATCGGTGTAATGTTTGCTACCAAATTTTATCTTAATCCGCTAGTTTGAACGCTCATAAAAGACTGCATACGGGTGTGAAACAGAATTTGTGTGATGTTTGCGATTAAAACTTTTCTCAAGCATCAAATTTAAAGTCCCATACGCGATTTCATACAGTAGAAAAGCCATTTAAGTGTGATGCATGCTATAAAACTTTTTTTCAAGTAGCTAATTCAAACTCCCATCGTCGAATGCACACAGGTAAGAAACCGTTTCTGTGTAACGTTTGCGATCAAACCTTTTCTCACGCATCAAATTTGAACACCCATCAAAGAATGCATACGGCTGAGAAACCGTTTAAGTGTGATATTTGCAATAAAACCTTTTCTAAAGCAGCAAATTTGAACACCCATCAGAGAGTACACACGGGTGAGAAGTGATTTAAGTGTGAAGTTTGTGACCAAATGTTTTCTCGAGCATCACGTTTGAACACCCATAAGAGAGTGCACACGGGTGAGAAGCCGTTTAAGTGTGATGTTTGTGACTAAACCTTTTCGTTAGCACAAACTTTGAACATCCATCAAAGAATGCATAAGAGAGATTTCACTGCGCACTTCTGATTTTAGTAATTTTACTGGGATTAAAGATTGCACACAGGAGTTTATGAAGATCGTTAAATCCTCAGTGCTTAGTGGTTATTATTCTTACAACCAATTGGTACATCAAATTGGTATTTTTCTATTTTTTTTTTTTAGTTTTAGTATCCTTAACGATTTTAGTTTCTTGTTTACATCAAGGTTTTTGAATGAGCTCCACAGATTGCTTACAGGTGAGAAACTGTTTAAACGATTATTTATGCAAGAAATGCTTGCCGTTATTGCACTATTTGAAAACACTCAAAGAGTTTACAAAGGTAAAAGACCTTTGGAATAATATTGATTTAAAAAAAAAAAAAAAAACTTAATGAAGAATGAAAGCTGTTCCACGTTGGTTAATTCTCACATTTAAATTAGCACTTTCGATATTTATATAGTTTTCCGTTTTTATTTATTTTTTTGTTTTTTTTTGCGAGTTAAGGTTGCATTTCATCCAATGACCAATGTGGAACCACACGAGCCGAAAAAGGCAAATCCCTATTTTCCGAAAAAAATTCCTCATAAATTGATAATCTCAAAAGAAACAGAAGTTTACATTGTCCAAAACTGAAATCTATAATAAGTAGGATTTTTAAGCAACCAAAAACTTGCACGAAAAAGCAATATGTAATTAGTTGTCAATTATTTATTTAGTTCCACAAAAAAATGAAAATAGTCAAGGCTAAAGAAACGAGAGCCATGGATAAATTGACAATAGCAAATTTGAGGTTCATGTGTCTCTTTTTCTTCTTTATAAGCGATCCTCACTGAATTACTCTGATTTTGATTAAAAGAAGAAAGAAAGAACCCTAAGATAAATTTCAGCCACATATGCACCACCTTGTTTATGATAGTGTGCAGACTTATATATCTCTGGACCAAGAGACCCAACCACAAAAAACTGAAAGCAGTGTTTTGTCCTTATATAATGTTCAAAAAGACCCAAAAGTTTTGTTTTTGAATTGCTGGGAAATCCAGTTTTTCAGTACATGAGAAATGTTTTTTTTATTGAAAAAAAAATGATTATATACCAAACAAGATTTCATTGCGTTCTGATATTCAACTGTTTAAAAAAATTTACTTTATTAACTAGTTTAAAATTTTCAGAATTTATGATTTCGTTTGCTTAACTAAGTAGACCAAAACTTTATTTGAGAGAGAGGGGCCCTGAAAATGATTAAAAGTACTTTAACTCACAGCTTTTGACCAAGGTAACTGAAATTTTGAAAAACTGAAATACTTATTTGCTTTTTCTACTATTTGTGCCATGACTTATATGTTCTGAACCTCTGCCGATAAATTCATTGTGTATGAGGGTTCTTATGCACTGAAAAAGGCATTATATGAGAAAGTCCCCTCCTCGCAAAAAAATGACTCATTACGTATGTTGTTATTTGTTCGGTGAACGGTCTAAGAGAGGATCTGATTGAAACTTATTACCGTACTGTAAGTTTCTTTGCTAGGCACACCCAAGGGTATCCTTGTCCTCCCTAAAAAAGTGGCCAAAATTATCATTCTAAGCAGCCTGAAAGGATCCTCTAGTGTTTTTTTGCCACAAAGACTTAAAAGAATAAAAGATTTGTGTCTAAAATCGGCTTTTAAATTTTATTCATTACTTGTGAATCTTGTTTTAAGAGAAAGTCTATGTGGAAAAAAATTGAGGTGAACTTTTTCGTTTGTTTTTATGAAGTCCAGTTGCTGGTTATTCAGATCCCTTAAAATTTGCCTGAATTTAAGAGCCGCCTTCCCTCTTACTTCAAGTTATTAGGATGCAGTTAATTTGTATGCAAGTCTAGGAAAATCCCATGTAAAAAATTTTCAGAAACAAACGTAGCGCCTCAATAAAAGTAAGAGAGTTAGGGTCGAAACTGTTCTTACCAATTGTTAGAAGCTACCAATTTGTACTAAAGTGTACTGATTTAAAATCATTCCATTACGCTAAAGACGTAATATCACTGAAGCTCCAATAACTTCTTATAAAACTTGTTTTTTTTTTATTTGGAAACTATTTTTGCACCCAGTAAACTTGTAATCTGAAAAGAATGTTGTCATTCTGTAAACATTAACACTGAAAAAAACACAGATTTCGGCTTTGAAATAAAATTATAATGTTTAAACCCACAGTTATAGCTGTTATTCTCAGATACAGTTACTTCTAAAGATTGAAGAAGAATCTATTTTAACTCTTCGAGAGAATTGAGTGCTGTTAGTGTTTGTTTAACTGATCATAATAAAAGTTTTACTGGTTGCCGATAATTGGTCTTTTTGGCTGTTTTTCTTAAGCAAAGAAAAAATCTAGATGCTCTCAAATTGATTTGCTTAGATTAATGGGATCATAAAACTAAATTTAAACAGATTTGAATTGAAAAGGAGGTATGATAACTTTATTTATCTTTTTCTGAGTTTTCGGCAAGATGAATTCGTAAAAAATAATTTGCAACTTGAAACTATATACCCAGTATCTAATAGAATGTTTTACACTAGCTTACTTTTTTCCAAAAGAATGAATCAGATCTTTTGTCTTAAATAGTTTTCATATAATTCACTGCTTTGTATAAATTTATAGGCCCAAAGGATCCTTAAATCGTTTCTTATACAATATCCCTAGACATAAGTTCCAAGTTTTAGTCTAAGTATGCACCACTGACAATCCTTTGTTAATTATTTTGGTTCTATGCAAGCAATTAAGTTTTTTTTTTGAAATTAGTCATTTGCTTAAGTTGGTAAAGTTTTTTCGAAACGTCTTTTGAACGAAATAATATGCTCTTGACGAGAATATTTGTGAGATCCTCTGTTCAAGAATGCAGAGCGAGCCTACCTTTCGTCGAATTTTCATTTATGAATCTTTCTCTACGAAATAAGTAAGTTGTCCGAGACTCGCGACCTTCAGTGATAAATTTTCCGATTTTGGCTCTTTGTTGAGTTGTTAACTTTGTTAATAAATAAATTTCACTTTTTCATAAATACAATTCTAACAAATTTTGGGGCAGTTGGGGGGACGCTAATTTAGATTTTGCCCCGGGTGCAAGAGATGCCAGAACCCTCGCTGATGTTCCTATTCCTGACAACCATCATCAGTGAATAAAGTAGGCATGAGAACAGGACGGCTGTTAGGTGGAAGTTAGACTTTGAGGTGCAGTTGGAGCTGCGCATTTGGTCCACAGCACCTGTCGTGTCTACAATTTCCGAGATAGGGTACAGTTTTTTATAACGCTCATTAATGTCTATGTTAGATACTCGTTCTTGGCACTGGACACGTAGAATACGACAAAGGCGGTCGTGATCAAAGACATCCAGTTTACTATTGTTTTGAGCTTTGACAACCCTTGTTTCACATCCATATAGGAGTTTACGTCTCACGATCGCTTCGTACACTCTAATTTTCGTATTGAGGCTTACACTTCGACACTTCCACAGTGATTCATTGAGCTGAGATAAACTGGCAAGAGGCTAGGTGAATGCACCTTCAATTTCATGATCAGATTCCCCCTCCGAATCCACAAGGATCCAAGATAGACAAATTATTTAAATTATCCAATGCTGTTGCCATCTAATCGTAGGCAGCGCAATAGCGCTGCTTAAGCAATGTACCATGTTGGTAGAATGTGGCGTTTTTTTTTCCTTTAGACCAGGGCACTTCGTATAGAATGAGTTGTCGTAGAAACTTCGAAAATGTCTTATTCGATTGGAAATTGGAATGGCTAGTGCCCTTTTTAACAGTCGAAAGTGATTGGAAGGCAACTAACACCCCTAACACACCCGCCAATTCCCCTAACACATTCAATCCAAATTTTACGATAGCCATTTTGTTCAACGTAGTTTATTTCCGGGTAGAAATTATGTTTTTAAGGAGGATGCTCCCGCAACAGCCCTAAGGGCAAGGGTTGTAAGTTGTACCCTGGGGGCATATAAGGTTTTTATAGAGAGCGTTGTCATAGAAGTGTCATAGAAGGTTTTTATAGAGTGTTTTCGTAGAAACTTCAAAAAAGGGCTCATTTAATTGGAAATTCAAAGGGCTAGTGGCCTTTTTAATGGTCGAAAGTGCTTTGAGGGGAACTAACCCCCCTCACACCCACCATTTTCCCAAACACATTCAATCAAAATTTTGAGATAGGCTGTTTGTTCAACCTAGTTGAAAGGTCTGGAAATTATGTCTTTGAGGATAAAACTCCCCCTACAGCCCTCAGGGCAAGGTTTGTAAGTTGTGCTCTGGTGGTAGATAAAGTTTTTATAGAAAGCGTAGTCGTAAAAATTCAAAAAGTGCTCACTAGATTGGAAATTGAAAGGGCTAGTGCCCTTTTTAATAGTTGAAAGTAATTGGAGCGTAACTAACCCCCCTCTCACGTCCCCTATTTTCCCAAACACATGCAATCAAACTTTAAGATATTCATTTTGTTCAATGTAGTTAAAAGTTATAGAAATTAGGGCTTTTTGGATGATAATCCACTCAGAGCCCTCAGGGCAAGGGTTGTAAGTTGTACCCTGGGGGCATATAAGCTTTTTTATAAAAAGTGATGTCTTAGAAACTTCAAAAAAAGCTCATTTATGTGAAAATTGAAAGGACTAGTGCCTTTTTAATAGTCGAAAGTGATTGGAGAGCAACTACGCCTCTTCTCACACCCACCCTTTCCTCAAACACATCTAATTAAAATGTTGAGATAGGCATTTTGTTCAACGTCGTTGCAAGTTCTGGTAATTATGATTTTGATGATGACAAACCCCCTAAACCCCTCAGGGCAAGGGTTGTAAGTTATGCCTTGAGGGCATTTAAGGCTTTTATAGAAAGCATTTTCGTAGAGACTTCAAAACGCGCTCCTTCGATTGGAAATTGAAAGGGCTAGTGTCCTTTTTAATAATCGAAAGTAATTGGAGGGCAACTAGCGCACCTCTCACTCCAAACATTTTCCCAAACACATCTAATAAAAATTTTGATATGGCCATTTTGTTAAACGTCTTTTAAAGTTAGGGAAATTAGGTTTTTGAGGATTAACACCCCCCCCCCCAGAGCCTTCAAGGCAATGGTTGTAAGGTATGACCTGGAAGCATCTAAGTTTTTTTTATGGAAAATGTCGTAGAAACTCCAAAAAGGCTCATTCAATTGGAAATTGAAAGGGCTAGTGTCCTTTTTAATAGGCTAGTAGAAACTGATTGGAGGGCAACTATCCCTTCACTCACGCCTACCATTTCCCCAAATATATCCAATCAAAATTTTGAGATAGCTGTTTTTTCAATGTAGTTAAAAGTTCTGTATATTATGTCTTTGAGGATGAACCCCCCCGCCCCACGCACACACCCCTCAGAGCAAGGGTTGTAAGTTATGCCCTGGGGGCATGTGAGGTTTAGATAGAGAGTGTTGTCATAGAAACTTCTAAGAGCTCGTGCCTTTTTTAATAGTCAAACGTGATTGGAGGAAAGATATCACCCCTTCCTTCCCCACCATTCCCCCAAAAACATCTAATAACAATTTTTGGTTAAGCGTTTTGTTCACTTCAGCTGAAATATCTATATAATATGTCTTTGAGGAAGACACTCATCCCACAACCCTCAGCACACGAGTTTTAGGTTATACCCTGGGGGTAAATAAAGTTTTATAGATAGTATTATCGTAAAAACTTCAAAAAGGGCTCATTCGATCGGAAATTGAAAGTGCTAGTAACCTATTTAATAGTCGAAATTGATTGGAGGGCAACTAACGTCCCTCTCACGACCACCATTTCCCCAAACAAAACCAATCAAAATTTTGAGATAGACATTTTGTTCAACGTAGTTGAAAGTTCTGGAATTAGGTCTGTGCTAGGTATTGTCGTAGAAACTTCAAAAAAGACTCATTCAATTGGGAATTGAGAGGGCTAATACCCTTATTTATAGTCAAAAGGGATCGGTTTCGTAGAAACTTTAAAAAGGGCTCATTCGGTTAGAAATTCAAAGGGCTAGTGTCCTTTGTAATAGTCGAAAGTGATTGGAAGGCAACTAACACCCCTTGCATGCCCACCATTTCCTCAAACACATCCAATCAAAATTTTGAGATAGCCATTTTGTTCAATACAGTTGAAAGTTCTGGAAATTATGTCTTTGAGAAGGATACTCCCCCCCCCCCGCCACAGTCTTCAGGGCAAGGGTAATAAGTTATGCTCTGGGGGCATATAAGGCTTTTATTGAAAGCTTTGTCGTAGAGACTTCAAAAGGGTCTCATTCGATTAGAAATTCAAAAGCCTAGAGCCCTTCTTGATAGTCGAAAGTGATTGGAGGGAAACTAACCCCCCTCTCACGCCCACCCTTTTCCCAAACACATCCAATCGAAATTTTGAGATAGACATTTTGTTTAACGTAGTTGAAAATTTTGGAAATTAAGTCTTTTAGGATAAAGGACACTACAAACTCTTCAGGGCAAGGTCACTAAAACATGCACTGGAGGCAAAAAAGGTTTTTATAGAAAGCGTTTTCGTCGAAACTTTAAAAGAGGGCTCATTTGATTGGAAGTTGGTAGGGCTAGTTATGAAATAAAAATTTTTAGATAGACATTTTGTTCAATGTAGTTGAAAGTTCTGGAATTAGGTCTTCTCTATTGTTGTCGTAGAAACTTCAAAATTGGGAATTGAGAGGGCTAATGCCCTTATTAATAGTAAAAAACGATCGGAGGGCGAATGGCCCCCCCCCCCCCTACCCATCATTTGACCAAACACTTCCGATCAACATTTTGATATAGCAATTTTCTTGAACGTAGTTGAAGGGTCCGGAAATTTTCCTGGTGAGTATGACAACCACCCATAGCCCTTAGGGCTAAGGTTGTAAGTTATGCCCTGGGGGCATATAATCTTATGTATAAAGTTTTGTCATAAAAACTTCAAAAAAGGCTCATTCGATTTGAAATTGAGAGGGATATTGCCCTTTTTAATAGTCGAAAGTAATCAGAGGAAGAATTGTCCCGCCCAAGCCCAACATTTCCCCAAACATTTCTGATCAACATTTTAATATGGCCATTTTGTTCAACGTAGTTGAAAGGTCCGGAAATTATGCCTTTGAGGCAGGGGTTTTCCTGCGGGGGGGGGGGCTGGTGATGGGCGCGCCGCCCCCTAACGTTTTTGGTATTCGGTATTGATTTCGCCAAAGGCGAAAATTTCAGCAGAAATTTTGTAAAATCGGCCAAAATTTAGCAAAATTCTTGGTTTCTACAGAAAGTTCGGCATCAATCAGGTAGCAATTCGGTAAAATTTACGAAGATCACCCCCTGAATAAAATGAGCCTTGGGAAGCCCCTGCATTGAGGATAACAACCCCCCCCTCAGAGCCCTCAGGACTAGGGTTGTAAGTTATGCTCTTGGGGCATAATAACGTTTTTATAGAAAGTTTTGTCATAGAAGCTTCAAAAAGGGCTCATTCGATTGGAAATTGAGAGGACTAGTGCCTTTATTATTGCCCGAAAGTGATCATAGGACAAATGCCTCCTTCCATCCCCATCATTTCCCCAAACACCTCCAATCAAAATTGGGATGTAGCCATTTTGTTAAGTCTATCAGAAAAGTCTGGAAATTATATATGAGTATAACCAATCCCCCCGGTCCTCCGGACAAGGGCTGTAAATTTTGCCCTAGGGGCATATAAGGTTTTTTATAGAAAGCTTTGTCATATAAACTTCAAAGGGGGCTCACTGGATTGGTAATCAGACGCTCTAGTTCCCATTTTAAGAGTCAAAGTGATCAGAGGGCAGCTACCCTCTCCTCCCCCTACACACACGTCATATTGTCCCAAAATGCGTCTAATAAAAATTTTGTGATAGCCATTCTATTCAAAATAGTCTAAATATCATATAACAAGCCTTTTGGGGTTGAAACAAACCCCAGAGATTAGGGGCAAGGGTATGGCCAGCGGGCATTAAAGGTTTTTATAAAAGCGATGGTTGTTTAACTTCAGAAGAGGCTCAGTCTTTTTCCCTGAAAAAGTCTTTTTCAGTCAATATAAAAAAATAGAAAATAATCAAAAAACTTTTTGCACAAATTAAGTTTTCCAAAAAAAATTTAAAGAACTCCATTAAACCAAAAATGAAAAAAAATAGAATCAAATAATCTACCAAGCTTAAAACTGACACAAATCAGAATAAATAAATATATGACACCCAAAACACACATAAATTAAACCAAGTAAGACTTAAAAAGAGTAGAAATTAATCTGTGTAGGCTTCTAAACCCTGTGCTTTCTAAAAGTTAGAATATAATTTGTAATTTACTGAAAAAATTCTTTTTAATTTTTTCAATTTTATGGCCCTAAGAAATAAAAAATTAATCAAGATTTAAGTAATGAATATAAGCATATATACATAAAATTTACCATGCATATTTTTTCAGTAAATTCATTTTAATGTTTTTCAGTAAAGTACAAATTATATTTTATCTTTTAAAAAGTATAGGGTTTAGAACCATACTGAGGTTAATTTCTGCTCGTTTTCAGTTTGACTTATTTTAATTTCTGTTTTTTTTTGGTTTCATTTGTTTATTGATACTGATTTGTGGTAGCTGTATGCTTGGTAGATTATTTGATTCTACTTTTATTCATTCTTGGTTTAATGCAGTTCTTTTGTTTTGTTTGAAAGACTTGTTTTTTGCAAAAAAGAATGGCTTTTTTTAATTACATTAATTAAAAAAACTCCACAAAATTAATTTTTTAACATAAAGTAAAGAGCATCATTGAACCAAAAATTAACAAAAACAGAACAAATAATCTACCAAGGATACAACTACCACAAATTAGTATCGATATATAAATTAAACCCAAAACAAACAGAAATTAACGTAAATAACAGTCAAACTCAAAACAATCAGAAATTAATATGAGTAGGGTTCTAAACCCCTGTGCTTTTTAAAGGCAAGAATATAATTTGTACTTTACTACAAATTATAGTAAATTATGTATATATATATATAATTTATATATACATTATACATGTTACTGTAGTGCAGTACATAATATACAAATTATGTACTTTACTAAATAATATAATTTGTACTTTATACATATTAAATACATTTATATAAACATGTATCTATATTGTAATTAATTTGCACATCAGAGGTGGGGGGTAAGTGTTGTTGAAGCATATTCAAAACGTGTGAACCACAATTTTTTTGCATATTTTGAAATAAGAATGGTTTTCTTATCACGTGTTCTTCTCAATAGCCCAATTCTAAGTTTACATTTTTTTTTTTTTTTAATGCAAAGGAATTAAAATTTAGTTCAAAAGGACCCATAAAGCAGAGCAGTCTCCTTAAAAAAAAGAAGATAAATAGGCTTGGATTTAATTTGGGACGAACACAGGGAGTGGGGACTTTTGGGCTCGACAAATCCTAAAATACCAAACTTTTTAATTTGTTGAACTTCCTAATCAGATTATCTGAGCTTTTGTCCCCCTAGCCCACAAACGAAAGCCATTTGCTACTTCCAATGTAGGTTATACACATTTTCCCCCTATTTAAACTTCAAACTGAAAATTAGAAAAAAAAAAATCAAATTGGAAGTTTGTACCTTACAAATTAATATCACTCTAGCTAAAATTTTCAGATCACGCCCTTAGTCGAATCCCTTCCCTTCTTTAGTAATATAGTTAGAAAAAAATACGACAGACAATGGTGCTTTTAAGTTCTTTTTAGAAAAAGTGCCGAAAAAGAGACAATAAGTAAAAAATAAAACAGCTTTTAAGTTTGGTTCCAACAAAAAAAGGACAAATTATCTAAAGGATGCATGCTGAAATATAGAAGAACAAACAGGAAGTTCTGGTAGAAGTAGCCGATAAGCTTGTCCACATAAATTTCAAAAAAGAAGTGCACTTTTTGATTAGTTTCAGTTTTCCGTACCATTTTTCCAGAAAATAGATAGTCTAAACGTGGTATTACCACATTAGGCGTTCAAGAGCCGTTGAAAATGAACATTCAAAGATGACGTGATTTTTTTTGTTGTTTCATCCCATATAAGATGCCTTTTTCGTACATATTAGAAGTCAGATAAGAAGAACTAGCTATAGAGAAGTAAAAAAATTACCTTTGACTTATATTTAGGCCAAAGGGAAACTTTGGTGCTCAAATAATACGTGCAAATTTTTTGGGAGGTAGTAGTTTGGGGAGGTAGATAGAAAGGTTGAGCGGACATGTTCTGCGGATGAAGGGTGACAGGTTTCCGAAGATTGTCCTTTTCTGCCTACCGGCTTGGGCTAAGCAAAAGACAGGTCGTCCACAATTGGGGTAGGAGGATGTCATAAAGAAAGATTTAAGGAAAATTGGAACTTCCTGTGACCTGTGAGGTTGTAAAGAGAGAGGCTTTGAATATATTGGGATGGAGGAGGAACTAGCATAGCTGTTTTGACCTCGGGTGCAGATTTAGCATATCCGAGAACCCTACTTTAGTGGTGTTAAGCTCCTATATACAAAATGCGGCATTTTGAATTTTTTGCCGAAAGCAAGATTGCGGATGCTTGTTTATTTGCTTGTTTTTTTCCCCAGGATTGATTGTATCGAAACTGCGATCCTAGAAGATCAAAAAAAGGCTCGTTTAATTGGAAACCTTAAGTTCTAGTGCCCCTTTTAAGCTACCAAAAATATTATACGGCAGCTAGCCCGCCTCCCGCCCCCCTTTTTTCCAATGTTGTACGATAGAAATTTTGAGATGGACAGTTTGTTTTGCATAGTCGAAAGATCTAGTAACTATGTCTTTAAGGATAATTGACTCTCCTCAGCCCCCGGAGTAAGGGCTGCACGCTATGAACTTTTCTCCATTTTTAAATATAGGGTAGATACGCTCTTGTGAAGTCTACAGATATTTTTCGGGGAGATTTTTCTGGTGGGCAGGGGAGGGGGTATCTCTCCTCGGAGGAACTTTTCGTGGGGTACGAGTATTATCTATGATGGTGAAACTGAATTTCACAGTGTTATAAAAAAATAATCAGTAATTAAATAAAAAAAAGTTTTTTCAACGTGAAGTATGGAGCAACATTAAAACTTGAAACGAACAGAAATTATCACGTATATGAGTGGTATTGTCCCCTCATCAATACCTCGCTCTTTACGGAATTTCTTGTTTTAGAACTTTGGAAAATGCTTATTATTCTAATTAAACAGCCCGTGTGTTTCAGGAGTCATTCTTAAATACTTGAAACAAAAAGTCAAACTTTAGTGTAAAGAGTGAGATATTGAAGAGGGGACATCCCCCTCATATACGTAATAATTTCTTCTCGTCTAAATTTTCGATGTTCCTTCTTACTTTCAGTTGAAAAAACTTGTTTTTTTTATTTAATGCTACTAGAAAATCAACTGATGATTTTACTATTAATTTATTTATGGATTAAGCGATAGAAAAGGAAACTTACTTTGCAAAAACCTTTCAAAAATTCCAAATTAAAAATTTGTTTAAAGTAGTTTTAAAATGTTTGCTCTCTATAACTTACACACATATAAATAATTATATAAAATAGATGGCACTATACATCTATAAAAATAATCTACATTAAAAAGCTGGGCACACGTAGCGGATTTCGGGAACTGATTTCCAAATCAGTGCCGATTTTAAAAGAAAAATGAAAAATTTTCTAGTTTTCGGCACCGATTTTCATCATGATCATCACAAACAAACTTAGGGATACAGATAAATAGTCGTCCAGAGATGTCTGTGGTGAAAGACACCGCTACTGAGCTGAGAACTAAGCTGAGATCAATCTCGCAACTACTAATAGACCCCAGTTGACAGTTTTTGTCCATTATTTTTTTTTTTAAATCTTGTACAATAAAATTTTCTTTCTACAAATTTTTCTTACGACTATCGTTTGTCCACTGATGCTGAAATAGGTTCCCGAAATCAGCTACGTGTGACCAGCCCTTAAAACTTAAATCAATTAACTGAGATGACAGGTTGACCCTAAACAAAGGTAAAAACTTGTTTGATTAGACTTGGAAGTTTTTAGTTTTGTTTTCAATAGGCTATTCAATTATTAGGATTTTAAAGTTAGGTTGAGGCTAGGCATAAGAAATAGCTTCAAATAGTCTTACTTTAGGATTGGCCTACTTCAAAGGAAACGCTAACTGCAAAAACTGATTGATCTTTATTGAACATCCTATTTAAAACTTACCTTACATTACCTTAAATCGTAGCTTGGAGAGAAATTAAGGATTTTCATCCTTGTAATGTTCCGTTATGACTTCAATGAGTTTGACGTTGAGGACTAAATTTTGGATGAGGACTCAGCAGCTTCCCAGTCGTACAGAAACTCTTGCTGTAGCTATAATTTGTCCAAATTTTTCTTGAATGTACCTGTTGAATCAGCAGCCACTGCATCTTGAGAGGGTAGATTCCACATGTTCGTTACTCATTGGCTGAAAAAATGGCTTCTTTCTCAGACTAAGTAGCATTTCTTGAAGATATTTTGGGAATTACCTCTAGTGACAAAATATTCTGGGGGAGGGGTAAGGAGACGAGGGAGAACATTTTTGGGAATAATTTTGTGGGTCATTATCATGTCACCACATTTCAACCTGTATGCAAAAGTAGGAAGTTTTAAGTGACATAAATGCTCGTTGTATGGCATTTGTTTGAGGCCTTCGACCATTTTGGTTGCTCTTCGTTGAACTCTTTCTAGAATTTCTTTGTCCTTCTTGAAATAGGGTGATGTCAGGGACATTCCAACCTCTAGGCACGGGCGAACTAGTACCTTTTAGAGATTCGTAAGCGCACTTGGGTGTCTACTAGAGATAGTTTTTTTTTATCATTCCGAGAGATTGGAGGGCAGACAATGATACAGATTTTGCATGGATGTTGAACTTTAGTTTACGATAAAAAATTACTCCAAGATCTCTTTATTCAGAGACTGCAGAAAGGGGGTTACCTTGGAGATGGTATTACTGATGTGTGTTATGATTACCAAAGTGGATTACATGGCATTTGTCAGCATTGAACGAGAGGAGCCATGTATGAGCCCAAGTCCCAAGAATGTCAAGGTCATTTTGGATAGATTGCCAGTCAGAGGTTGTGGCTGCTTTACCAACAGGTTTTGAATCATCAGCATAAAGAGAGAGGAGGTTTGAGTGGTGATTGGGTGCATCATTTACATATCTGCTGAAGAGACTTGGCCTATGAATGGTCTCAGGGGGAACACCACTTAAAACGGTTGTAGAGAAGGAGCAATGAGAGACACCTTTAGAGTCGTAAACTCGTACAACTGGTGATCTTTCTGAAAGAAAACAGTATCCACTGAACAATAATATCATCAACAACTGCTGGGTTTAGTTTGGTAATGAGAAACTCATGACAAACCCTTTCAAATACTTTTGAGGAGCCCAGGAGCACCATATCAACAGGTACATCATAATCCAATAATGATGTAACATACTCGTATATGTGTATGAGATTAGTGTCAACAGATCTTAAAGATATGAAGACCATGTTGATTGAAAGTTAGGATGTTGTTAGTTTCCAAGTGCTCATTTAGAGCTCTATTAACAAATCTCTCAAGCATCTTTACAACTGCAGAAGTGATGCTAATAGGACGGTAATTTTCTGCATTATCTTTGGGGCCTTTTTTGTGGATTGGTTCATACATTTTGTAGGGTCAGCTGGAAGAGGTCACACAAGGGAGAACTGAGAACAATTCGGCATTCCTTAAGAAGCCTTGGGTGTATTCCATCTGACCATTTGGATTTATTAACATCAAGTTTTTCCAGGCTATTTAAGACCATATCTTCGGTAATTGATAGTTTTGGCATTGGATGACATATTAAGTTTGATGGTGTTGCAGGAAAAGTTGAACAAGGTTGGATGGTGAAGGCAGTGGCAAACTTGGTATTTAAAACATTGGCCTTATCTATTGGCAATGATTGCTTTATGCCATTATGTCTGAGGTCAGGAATGATGTGATGGTTACGAATTCTGGCAGAAACAGACTTCCAAAAAGATTTGGGGTTTGTATTGATTTCTGCGGCACGGGTTTCCTCAAACTTCGACTTTAATTTCTGAACTACTTTACAGGCAAGATTTTAAGTCTTTGCGTACTGTATTCAATTTTCATCTGTTTTCTGTTTGTTATATCTTTTCCAGGTTCTGGCTTTCCTGTTCATTGTTCTTTTTGCATCCTTTGTGGGGAATGAAAGCGTTTTTGGCTGTTTTTGGTAGATGATACGGGAGTGTTTTTTTTCAATTGATAGGAGGGCTTCTTTAAAATTTGTTCATAATATATTTATATCAGAAATAATTAGTTTTGACCAATTTATTGAGGCTAGTTCCTTCTGTATTGCTTGGTAGTCAATAAAAGTTTGATGACGAACATTAGGTTGCAGACATATGTTCAAGGAAAACACAGAGAGGATAACTGAGTGGTTGCTGTTGCCAACTGGAGGAAGAAATTCATTTCTGATAAGGGAACCTGGATTGCTCAAAATTACGAGATCCAACAGGGAAGGATTCTGGTTGCCACGATGCCTTGTTGGCTTGTCGACCGTCTGGTGAAAAAAGTTGTCAGATTAGCAAGATACAAATGGTGAATCTCCATTATTAGATACTACATGACAAAGGACATCAACCCACTCAATTAATGGGAAGTTGAAATAACCAATAATTATTAAATCAGATGATACTGTGTATGCCATTTCATCAATGATATTTTTAAGCTGTATTTCACAATCATTTAGACAGGGTACACTAGGGCTTTTGTATACACACCCAATACAGATTTTTTTTATTTTCTTGAAGAGTAATATCAAGCCATAAACTTTCTACCCAGGGTACATCGAAAATTAAACGGTTACTAAGACTAACCTGGAAACCTTCCCTGACATAAATACCAACTCATATCTATTTAAGACCATATCTTTGGTAATTGATAATTTTGGCATTGGATCACATATTAAGTTTGATGGTGCTGCAGGGATAGTTGGACAAGATTGGATGGTGAAGGCAGATGCACACTGGATAGTCAATACATTAGCCTTATCTACTGGTGATGAGTGGGTTATGCCATTATGTTTGTGGTCAGGAATGGTGTGATAGTTAAGATTCTTAGCTGAAATATGTCTCCAGAAAGATTTCGGGTTTGCCTTGATATCTGTGGCAAGCTTCTCCCCATGTTGAGACTTCAGTTTCCTAACTAAATTGGAGGCGAGATTCTGAGCATTTGCTTACTTTTTCCAATTTTCCTGTGTTTTCCCCTTGTTGTACCTTTTCCAGGCTTTGGCTTTCCTGTCGATTATTCTTTTTGGATCCTTTGTGAGGAATGGAAGTGTTTTTGGTAGATGAATTGGGGGACTTTTTTTACTTGACAGGAGGGCTTCTTTGACATTTGTCCATGACATGTTGATATCAGAAATAATTAGTTTTGACCAATTTATTGAGGCTAGTTCCTTCTGTATTGCTTGGTAGTCAATAAAAGTTTGAGGACGAATATTAGGTTGCAGACGTATGTTCAAGGATAACACAGAGAGGATAACTGATTGGTCGCTGTTGCCGACTGGAGGAAGAAATTCATTTCTGATAAGGGAATCTGGATCGCTCAAAATTACGAGACCCAACAAGGAAGGATTCTGGTTGCCACGATGCCTTGTTGGCTTGTCAACCGTTTGGTGAAAAAGTTATCAGATAAAAATGGTGAATCTCCATTATTAGATACTACATGACCAAGACCATCAACCCATTCGATAAATGGGAAGTTGAAATCACCGATAATTATTAAATCAGATGATGCTGTAGATGCCATTTTATCAATGATAGTTTTAAGATTTATTTCACAATCATTTAGACTGGGTGCACTAGGGCTTCTGTATACACACCCAATTTTTTTTTTTTTTCTTGAAGAGTAATATCAAAAGAAATTTTAAGAGAAAATCTTATAATCCAAACCCTGGAAAAGAAACGATATGATCTGTGCCTCCTTTTTAGTGGTAATGCGAGAACCAACATCTGAACTGAAGACCTTTTTTCCGCTTCCCCATGATCCTGAATGGAAACCTCTCCTAAAAGAGGCAAAAATCCCATCCCCATTTTTGAACCTGTAAAGCCTAAGACAAAAAGATATTTAGGCAGCTTCATATCAACCCTCGCTCAAATCCTTAACACCTCTAATGCCTCGGAGGTTTTACCTTGAACGAACTATTATTTATACTCTTTTGACGCTCTGGTTATTTTTTGCTTTTAGTTTGATTTATGACTTATTAAATTATATGCAGTTTTATTTGTCTAAACTTATACATTTAATTTATTACAATATCTGATTTTATATGAAATTATTTTAGATGCTTTAATATTTTTTTATTTGTTTATGTTTTTTATCTGTTTATATTTCTTAATGTTTTGGTGTCCTTTATTATTATTTCATTGATTAGATTTTGATTGTTGTTGGTTACTTTAAGTTTTTTTTTTTTTTTGTGACACGAAATTATATTAGAAAATTTATAGCTTTTGAAAATTTTAAAAATAAAGCCATATTATATTCTTTGTTGCAATGAAATTTTTTTTAAATATTCCAAAGTAATCGAATGCTGATGGTGGTGTCGCTTTGTGTGACCAAAGTATCCGGATTTTTTTAATTGTTTTTCAATGTTATTAAAAAGATTTATCCCTATTTGAACTGTTATTTGTAAGATCTAAGGAAAAGGTGGCTTCCTTTGTTTTATTTTTATCCAAAGCTGTGTAGCTACCCAACAAATTTTAAATTAAACATATGATGTGCATTCTTTTAGCTATTCCTCTTTTAGTTACAATAATTCCTGAAATTTGTAATTGAATAATTTCTGAAATTTCCAATTCCTGAAGGATATGTATTTGTTTTCGGTTTTAAGAGTTTTAATTTTCGTTTTATTTGGTTAACTCTGTAGACTTTTAAACTTTTAGGTCACTTTTCACCACATGTGTCTGGACATCACTTACAGGGAAATACGTCGCTAGTTGTTTCAAAGAATACATCCACAAGCAATTTCTTAATTTTGTGTCCATCAGAATCTGAAGGAAAAGACTTAGAATATCAGAAAACAGGTTTGAAAAGTTGCCTCCAAAGTAAAAAGGAAGAAAAATTGAAAAGATATCAAACAATTCATAAAAAAAAAGACATATAAGTGTGAGGTATGTGAGAAGACCTTTTCTTGAGTGCGTGATTTTAACGGACACCAAAGTGTGTATACTGGTGAAAAACCGTATAGATGTGATGTTTGTGATAAAACCTTTTCTGACGCATAGAATTTGAACACCCATAAAAGAGTGCATACGGGTGAGAAACAATGTAAATGTGATGTTTGCGACCAAATTTTTTCTCGAGCATCAAGTTTGAACACTCATAAAAGAGTGCACACGGGTGAGAAGCCTTTTTAGTGTGACGTTTGTGATAAAACCTTTTCTGACGCATCAAATTTGAACACCCAGAAAAGAGTGCATACGGGTGAGAAACAATTTAAGTGTGATGTATGTGACCAAATTTTTTCTTGAGCATCAAGTTTGAACGACCATAAGAGATTGCACACGGATGAGAAGCCGTTTAAATGTCATATTTGTGAACAAACCTTTTCGAAAGCATCAAATTTGAACTCCCATAAAAGAGTGCATACGGGGGAGAAACTGTTTATGTGTGATGTTTGCGATAAAACCTTTTTTCAAGCATCAAATTTAAAAACACATAAGAGAGTGCATACGGGGGAGTAACCGTTTATGTGTGATGTATGTGGCAAGACTTTTTATCAAATGCATAATTTGAACAAGCACCAAAGAGTGCATACGGGAGAAGAACCGTTAAATTGTAATGTTTGAAATAAAATGTTTTCTCACGCATCAAATTTGAACACCCATCAAAGAATGCATACGGGTGATTATCATATTATGTGTGATGTATGTGGCAAGAAGTTTTCGCAAGTGCAGGATTTGAACAAGAACCAAAGAGTGCATACGAGTGAGGAGCCGTTAAAGTGTGATGTTTGTGACCAAACCTTTTCTCGAGCATCAAATTTGAACACCCATCAAAGAGTGCACAAGGGAGATTTCACTGCGCACTTCTGATTTTAGTAATTTTACTGGGATTAAAGATTGCACACAGGAGTTTAGGAAGATCGTTGTATCCTCTGTGGTTAGTGGTTATTATTCTTACAACCAATTAGGACATCAAATTAGTTTTTTTAATGTTTGTTTTTATAGTTTTAGTTTACTTAACAATTTTAGTTTCTTTAGCAGTACAAACTGGCTTGAGTTTAACAAATTTGATGTATGTAAGAAATGATTGTTTACATCAAGGTTTTTGAATGAGCTCCACAGATTGGATACAGGTGAGAAACTGTTTAAACGATTATTTATACAAGAAATGCTTGCCGTGACTGCACTATTTGAAAACGCTCAAAGAGTTCACAAAGGTGAGACACCATTTAAATGTGACTTTTGCAAAAGGGTATTTTCTCTTAAGTCAGCGCTGAATTAGTATCTAACAACCTATTTTTGAAAAATTCCCTCAGTTTATAGACTAAAACAACACCTTTGGAAGAATATTGATTTTTATTTAAAAAAGAAAACTTGATAAAGAATTAAAGCTGTTCCACGTTGGCTAACTCTCACATTTAAATTAGCACTTTGGATACTTATGTAGTTTTCCGTGTTTTTTTTTATTTTTTTCCAATGACCAATGTGGAACCTCACGATTCGAAAAAGGCAAATCCCTATTTTCTGAAAAAAATTCCTAATAAATTGATAATCTCAAAAGAAACAGAAGTTTACATTGTTCAAAACTGAAATGCATAATAATTAGGACTTTTAAGCAACCAAAAACTTAAACGAAAAAGTCATGTATAAATAGTTGTCAATTTTTTTATTTAGTTCCACAAAAAGAAAATGAAAATAGTAAAGGCTGAAGAAACGGGAGCCATAAATCAATTGACAATAGCAAATTTGAGGTTCATGTGTCTCTTTTTCTTCTTTATAAGCGATCCTCACTGGATTACTCCGATTTTGATTAAAAGAAGAAAGAAAGAACCCTAAGATAAATTTCAGCCGCATATGCACCACCTTGTTTATGATAGTGTGCAGATTTATATATCTCTGGACCAATAAGACCCAACCACAAAAAACTGAAACCAGTGTTTTGTCCATATTTAATGTTCAAAGAGACCCACAAGCTTTGTTTTTGAATTGCTGGGAAATCCAGTTTTTCAGTACATGAGAAATGTTTTGTTTATTGATAAAAAAATGATTATCTACCAAACAACATTTCAATGCGTTCTGATATTATTCTGTTTAAAAAAAAATTACTTTCTTAATTAGTTTAAAATTTTCAAAATTTATGATTTTGTTTGCTTACCTAAGTAGACCACAAAATTTATTTGAGAGAGAGGGGCCCTAAAAATGATTAAAATTACGTTAACTCACAGCTTTTGACCAAGGTAACTGAAATTTTGAAAAACTGAAAGACTTATTTGCTTTTTCTACTATTTTTACCATGATTTATATGTTCTGAACTTCTGCCGATAAATTCATTGTGTATGAGGGCTCTTATGCTCTGAAAAAGGCATTATATGAGCAAGTCCCCTCCTCCCAAAAAAATGGAATCAATACGTATGTTGTTATTTGTTCGGTGAACGGTCTAAAAGAGGATCTGCTTGAAATTTACTACTGTAAGTTTCATTGCTAGGCAAACACAAGTATTCTTGTCCTCCCTAGAAAATTGGCCAAAATTAGCATTCTGAGCAGCTTGAAAGGATCCTCTAGAGTGTTTTTTTTTTCGCCATGAAGACCTAAAAAAAAATCAAAGGTTTGTGTCTAAAATTGGCTAAAATCGGCTTTTAAATTTAATGCATTTAAATAAAATTTTAAATAAAATTTATTTTATTTTTAAATAAAATAAAATTTAAATAAAAATTTAAATTTTAAATTTAATGCATTGCTTGTGAATCTTGTTTCAAGAGGAAGTCTATGTCAAAAAAAAAGTCGAGGTGAGCTTTTTGTTGGTTTTTATGAAGTTCAGTGGCTGGTTATTCAGATTCCTTACAGTTTGTCTGAAATTAAAAGCTGCCTCCCCTCATACTTCAAGCTATTACGATTTAATTTGGATGGAAGTCTAGGAAAATCCCATATAGAAAAATTTTCAGGAACATATGCAGTGCCTCAATAGAAGGGAGATAGTGAGGGTAGAAACTGCCCTTACCAATTATTAGAAGCTACCAATTTGTTCTAAACTGTATTAATTTAAAATCATTTCATTAGGCTAAAGACGTAAAATCACTAAAGCTCCAGCAATTAAGTTTTTTTTTTTAATTAGTCATTTGCTTAAGTTGGGAAAGTTTTTCCGAAATGTCTTTTGAAAGAAATAATATACTCATAACGAGAATATTCGTGAGATCCTCTGTTCAAGATTGCAGAGCGAGCCTACCTTTCCTTGAATTTTAATTTATGAATCTTTCTCTACGAAAAAAGTAAGTTGTCCGAGACTCGCGACCTTCAGTTTAGACTCGCTGCCTTTCCAAAAACTAACCTGACAAGTATGTGTCCAATTAGAGAGTCATTCATACTCCTGCCATTTACCCGTGCCCCAGCCATTTAAACATTTGCCTCTCAATTACTTGGACTATCTGTCTTGGCTTTTCTCTGTCTACGATTACCCAGCCCAGTGTTGATGCAACCTATGCAACCTATTGCCCAAAATACTTGATAACTTCAATTCAAAATCAACGGATTTTGCTCTTTTTGGCTATTTGTTCAGTTGGTAATTTTGTTAATAAATAAATTTTTCTTTTTCATATATAAAATTCTAAACATTTTTAGGACAGTTGGGGGACGCTAATTTAGATTTTGATCCGGGTGCAAGAGATACCACGACCACTGTTGATGTGCCAATTCCTGACAACCATCATCAGTGAATAAAGTAGGCATGAGAAGAGGACGGCTGTTAGATGGAAGTTAGACTTTGAGGTGCATTTGGAGCTGCGCATTTGGTCCACAGCACCTGTCGTCTATTTACAATATCCGAGATTGGGTACTGTTGTTTATAGCGCGTATTAATGTCTTTGTTAGATACTCGTTCTTGGCACTGGACACGTAGAATGCGACAAAGGCAGTCGTGATCAAAGACATCCAGTTTACTATTGTTATGAGCTTTGACAACCCTTGTTTCACATCCATATAGGAGTTTACGTCTCAAGATCGCTTCGTACACTCTAATTTTCGTATTGAGGCTTACACTTCGACACTTCTACAGTAATTCATTGAGCTGAGATAAACCGGCAAGAGGCTAGGCGGATGTACCTTAAATTTCATGATCAGATTCCCCCTCTGAATCTACAATGATCCAAGGTAGACAAATTATTTAAATTATTCACTGATGTTGCCATCTAATCATAGGCAGTGCAATAGCGCTGCCTAAGTAAAGAACCATGTTGGCAGAATGTGTGATTTATTTGTTTTCTTTAGACCAGGGCACTTCCTATCGAATGAGTTGTCGTAGAAACTTTGAAAAGGGCGTATTCGATTGGAAATTGGAATGGCTAGTGCCCTTTTAAACAGTCGAAAGTGATTGGTAGGCAACTAACACCCGTTTTACGCCTGCCAATTCCCCTAACACATTCAATCCAAATTCTGGGCGAGCGATTTTATTCAATGTAGTTTATTTCCGGGTAGAAATTATGTTTTTAAGGAGAATGCTCCCCACACAGCCCTCAGCGCAAGGGTCGTAAGTTATACCCTGGGGGCATATAATGTTTTATTAAAAGCTATGTCGTAGAAACTTCAAAAAGGTCTCATTCGATTGGAAGTTGCAAGGGCTAGTGCACTATTTAATAGTCGAAAGTAATTGGAGGGCAAATCACCCCTCTCTCACGCTCAACTTTTCCCCAAATACATCCACTCAAACGTTTGAGAATGCCATCTTGTTGAACGTAGTTGACAGTTCTAGAAATGAGGTATTTGAGGATTACCACCCCCCACATCCCTCAAGCCAATGGTTCAAAGTTATGCTTGCGGGCCTATAAGGTTTTGATAGACAGCGTTGCTGTAGAAACTTCAAAAAGGGCTCATTTGATTGGAAATTCAAAGTGCTAATGTCCTTTTCAATGGTCGAAAGTGATTGGAGGGCAACTAGCCCCCCTCTCACGCCCACCTGTTCCCAAATCACATCCAATAAAAATTTTGAGTTGGCCATTTTGTTCAACGTAGTTGAATGTTTTGGAAACTATATCTTACTGGTTGACAACACCCCCCCCCCCACTGCCCTCAGGGCAAGGGTTGTAAGTTATGTCCTGGGGGCATATAACGGTTTTTTATAGAAAGTGTTGTTGTAGAAACATCCAAAAGGGCTCACTCGATTGGAAATTGAAATACTCCCCCCACAGTCTTCAGGACAATGGTAATAAATTATGCCCTGGGGCATTTGAGGTTTTTATTGATAGGCTGTGTCGAAGAAATTTTAAAAACGGTGATTTGAAATTGAAAGGGTTAATACTCGTTTTCATAGTCGATAGTGATTGGAAGGCAAGTAACACTCCTTCCATGCCCAGCAGTTCCCCAAACACATCCAATCTTAATTTTTAAATAGCCATTTTGTTCAATGCAGTTGACAGTTCTGGAAATTATATATTTTAGCAGGATACTCCTCACACAGTCTTCATGTCAAGGGTAATAGGTTATGCCCTGGGGGCATATAGGGATTTTTATAGAAAGAGTTGTCGTAGAAACTTCAAAAAGGGCTCACTCTGTTGGACATAGAAAAGGCTCAAGCTCTTTTTAATAGTCTAGCGTGATTGGAAGGCAACTAACCCCCTCCACGCCCAGAATTTGTCCAAACACATCCAATCAAAATTTTGATACAGCTATTGTGTTCAAATCAGTTGAAAGTTCCTGAAATTATATATCTATGCGGGATACTCCCACCACAGTATTCATGACAATGGTTCTAAATTATGCCCTGGGAGCATATGAGGATTTTTTTGAAAGGTTGTGTCGTGGAAAATGAAAAAGGGTTCATTCGATTAGAAATTCACAGGGTTAATATTCTTTTTAATAGTCGAAAGTGATTGTAACACAACTAACACCTCGTCCAGGCCCAGCAGTTCCTCACACACGTCCACTCTTAGTTTTTAAATAGCCATTTTATTCAATGCAGTTGAAAGTTCTGGACAGTATATATTTGAGCAGGATACTCCTCATACAGTCTTCATGCCAAGGGTAATACGTTATGCCCTGGGGGCATATAAGGTTTATAGAAAGCTTTGTCGTAGAAACTTCAAAAAGGGCTCATTGGATTGGAAATTCAAAGGGCTAGTGCCCTTTTCGATAGTTCAAAGTGATTGTAGGGAAACTAACCCCCCTCTCACGCCCACCATTTCCCCAAACACATCCAATCAAAATTTTGAGATGGACCTTTTGTTCAACGTAGTTGAAATGTCTGTAAATTGCGTCTTTGAGGATGAAAACCACCCCAAACCCCTCAGGGCAAGGTTTGTAAGTTATGCACTGGGGGCATAAAAGGTTTTTATAGAAAGTGTTTTCGTAGAAACTTCAAAAGAGGGCTCATTTGATTGGAAGTTCGAAGGGCTATTGGCCTTTATAATAGTCTAACGCGCTTGGAGGGGAACTAACTCCCATCTCACACCCACCATTTTCCCAAACATTTCCGATCATAATATTTAGACAGACTTTCTTTTCAATGTAGTTCAAAGGTCTGGGAATTATGTCTGAAGATGAAACTCCCATTAAAGCCCTCAGCTCCCGGTGTCCAAGGCAGACTGTTATGGTATATGATATTCTTATACAAAGTGTTGTCGTTAAACTTCAAAAAGTGCACAATAGATTGGAAGTTTAAAGGGTGAGCGACCTTTTAAATAATTCAAAGAAATTGGGGGGTAATTAACTCCTCTCCCACGTCCCCTAATTTCCAAACCCCATGCAATCAAACATTAAGATATTCATTTTGTTCAATTTAGTTAAAAGTTATAGAAGTTATTGCTTTTTGGTTGATAACCCACTCCGAGCTTTCAGGACAAGGTTTGTAAGTGGTACCCTGGGGGTACATAAGGTATTTATACAAAGTGATGTATTAGAAACTTCAAAAAAAGCTCATTTATGTGGAAATTGAAAGGACTAGTGCCCTTTTTAATAGTAGAAAGTGATTGGAGAGCAACTAACCCCCTTCTCACGCCCACCATTTCCCCAAACACATCCAATCAAAATTTTGAGATAGGCATTTTCTTCAACGTCGTTGCAAGTTCTGGTAATTATGATTTTGATGATGACAAACCACCTGAACCCCTCAGGCCAAGGGATGTAATTTATGCCCTGAGGGCATTTAAGATTTTTATAGAAAGTATTTTCATAGAGACTTCAAAACTTGCTCCTTCGATTGGAAATTGAAAAGGTTAGTGCCCGTTTTAATAATCGAAAGTGATTGGAGGGCAACTAACCCCCCTCTCATGCCAACCATTTCCCCAAACACATCTAATCAAAATTTTGAGCTGGCCATTTTGTTCAACGTAGTTGAAAGTTCTGGAAATTAGGTTTTTGAGGATTAACCCCCCCCCCCCAGAGCCTTCAAGGCAATGGTTGTAAGGTATGACCTTGAAGCATCTAAGTTTTTTTTATAGAAAATGTTGTTGTAGAAACTCCAAAAAGTCTCATTCAATTGGAAATTGAAAGGACTAGTTCCCTTTTTAATAGGCTAGTAGAAACTGATTGGGAGCAACTATCCCCTCACTCACGCCTACCATGTCCCCAAACACATCCAATAAAAATTTTGAGAAAGCTGTTTTTTCAATGTAGTTAAAAGTTCTGGATCTTAGGTCGTTGTGGATGACCCTCCCCCCCACGCCTCAGGGCCAGGGTTGTAAGTTATGCCCTGGGGGCATATGAGGTTCTTATAGAGAGTGTTGTCATAGAAACTTCGAAGAGCTAGTGCCCTTTTTAATAGTCAAACGTGATTGGAGGAAAACTAACACCCCTTCCACGCCCACCATTTCCCCAAAAACATCCAATAAAAATTTTGAGATGGCCGTTTTGTTCAACGTAGTTGAAAAGTCCGGAAATTATGTCTTTGAGGATGACACTCATCCCACAGCTCTCAGAGCAAGGGTTGTAGCTTATGCCCTGGGGGCATATAATGTTTTATAGAAAGCATTGTCGTAGAAACTACAAAAAGGGCTCATTCGATCGGAAATTGAAAGTGCTAGTAACCTATTTAATAGTCGGAATTGATTGGAGGGCAACTATCACCCCTCTCACGCCCACCATTTCCCCAAACACATTCAATCAAAATGTCGAGATAGATATTTTCTTCAACGTAGTTGAAAGTTCTGGACTTTGGTCTTTGCTAGATGTTGTCGTAGAAACTTCAAAAAGGACTCATTCAATTGGGACTTGAGAGGGCTAATACCCTTACTTATGGTCAAAAGTGATCGGTTTCGTAGAAAATTTAAAAAGGGCTCGTTCGATTAGAAATTCAAAGGGCTAGTGTCCTTTGTAATAGTCGAAAGTGATTGGAAGGCAACTAACACCCCTTTCATGCCCAGCATTTCCTCAAAAACATCCAATCAAAATTTTGAGATAGCCCTTTTGTTCAACGCTGTTGAAAGTTCTGGAAATTATATATTTGAGAAGGATACTCCCCCCCCCTACAGTTATCAGGGCAAGGGTTGTAAATAATTTCGGAGACCACACTGCCTTTCCATGACGATAAATAAAAGTTCAAATAGGGATAAAATCCTTTTAATAGACAGTGATGATAGAAATTCACAAAAATACCAGATATTTCGGTCACATATACAGTGACCGTCATCAGTAGTAAAATTACTACTGATGACGGTCACTGTATATGTGACCGAAATATCTGGTATTTTTGTGAATTTCTATCATCACTGTCTATTAAAAGGATTTTATCCCTATTTGAACTTTTATTTATCGTCAAGGGTTGTAAGTTGTACCCTGGGGGCATATAAGGTATTTATACAAAGTGATGTCTTAGAAACTTCAAAAAAAGCTCATTTATTTGAAAATTGAAAGGACTAGTGCTCTTTTTTATAGTAGAAAGTGATTGGAGAGCAACTACCACCTTTCTCAGACCCACCCGTTCACCAAAAACATCAAATTAAAATTTTGAGATTGGCATTTTCTTCAACGTCGATGCAAGTTCTGGTCATGAGGATTTTGATGATTACAAACCCCCCTAAACCCTTCAGGACCAGGGTTGTAAGTTATGCCCTGAGGGAATTTAAGGTTTTAATAGAAAGTATTTTCGTAGAGACTTCAAAACGTGCTCCTTCGATTGGAAATTGAAAGGATTAGTTTCCTTTTTAATAATCGAAAGTAATTGGAGGGCACCTAGCACACCTCTCAAGCCAAACATTTTCCCAAACACATCTAATCAAAATTTTGATATGGCATTTTTGTTTAACGTAGATGAAAGTTATGGAAATTAGGTTTTTGTGGATGAACCCCCCCCCCCCCCGAGCCTTCGAGGCAATGGCTGTAAGGTATGACCTGGAAGCATCTAAGTTTTTTTTTATTGAAAATGTTGTCGTAGAAACTCCAAAAAGGCTCATTCAATTGGAAATTGAAAGGGCTAGTTCACTTTTTAATAGGCTAGTAGAAACTAATTGGAGGGCAACTAACCCCTAACTCATTGCTACCATTTCCCCAGACACATCCAATCAAAATTTTGAGATAGCTTTTTTTTCAATGTAGTTGAAAGTTCTGGAAATTAGGTCTTTGAGGATGAACCCCCCCCCCCCCACACCCCTCAAGGCAAGGTTGTAAGTTATGCCCTGGGGGCATGTGAGGTTTTTTATAGAGAGTGTTGTCATAGAAACTTCTAAGAGATAGTGCCTTTTTTTATAGTCAAACATGATTGGAGGAAAACTAACACCCCGCCTACGTCCACCAATTCCCCAAAAATATCCAATAAAAATTTTGAGATGACCGTTTTGTTCAATGTAGTTGAAAAATCTAGAAATTATGTCTTTGTGGATGACACTCCTCCCACAACTCTCAGCACACGGGTTGTAAGTTATGCCCTGGGGGCATATAATGTTTTATAGAAAGCATTGTTGTAAAAACTACAAAAAGGGCTCATTCGATCGAAAATTGAAAGTGCTAGTAACCTATTTAATAGTCGAAATTGATTGGAGGGCAACTATCGCCCCTCTCACGCCCACCATTTCCCCAAACACATCCAATCAAAATTTTGAGATAGACATTTTGTTCAACGTAGTTGAAAGTTCTGGAATTAGGTCTTTGCTAGGTGTTGTCGTAGAAACTTCAAAAAGGACTCATTCAATTGGGAATTGAGAGGGCTAATACCCTTACTTATAGTCAAAAGGGATAGGTTTCGTAGAAAATTTAAAGAGGGCTCGTTCGGTTAGAAATTCAAAGGGCTAGTGCCCTTTGTAATAGTCGAAAGTGATTGGAAGGCAACTAACACCCTTTCTTTGCCCAGCATTTCCTAAAACACATCCAATCAAAATTTTGAGATAGCCATTTTGTTCAACGACGTTGACTGTTCTGGAAAGTATACATTTCAGAAGGATACTCCCTTCCCCCCACAGTTATCAGGGCAAGGGTAAGAAGTTATGCCCTGGGGGCATATAAGGTTTTTCTTGAAAGTTTTTCGTAGAAACTTCAAAAATGGCTCATTCGATTGGAAAATCAAAAGCCGAGTGCCTTTCTTGATTGTCGAAAGTGACTGGAGGGAAACTAACCCCCATCCCACGGCCACCATTACCCCAAACACATCCAATCGAAATTTTGAGATAGACATTTTGTTTAACGTAGTTGAAAGTTCTGGAAATTAGGTCTTTGAGGATGACAACCACCCCAAACTCCTCAGGACTAGGGCTGAAAATTATGCACTGGGGGCAAATAAGGTTTTTATAGAAAGTGTTTTCGTAGAAACTTTAAAGAGGGCTCATTGGATTGGAAATTCAAAGGGCTAGTTATCCAATAAAAATTTTGAGATAGACATTTTGTTTAACGTAGTTGAAAGTTCTAGAATTAGGTCTTTTCTATTGTTGTCGTAGAAACTTCAAAATTGGGAATTGAGAGGGCTAATGCCCTTATTAATACTCAAAAGTGATCGGAGGGCGAATGCCCCCCCATACCCATCATTTGCCCAAATACTTCCGATCAACATTTTGATATAGCAATTTTCTTGAACGTAGTTGAAGGGTCCGGAAATTTTGCTGTTGAGTATGACAACCCCCCATAGCTCTTAGGGCTAAGGTATTAAGTTCTGCCCTGGGGGCATATAATGCCAAGTAGAAAGTTTTGTCGTAAAAACTTCAAAAAGGGCTTATTCGAATTGAAATTGAGAGGGCTATTGCCCTTTTTAATAGTCGAAAGTAATCAGAGGAAGAATCCCGCCCAAGCCCAACATTTCCCCAAACATTTCCGATCAACATTTTGATACGGCCATTATGTTCAACGTAGGTGAAAGGTCTGGACAATATTTCTTTGAGGCAGGGGTATCCTGGGGGGGGGGGGGATTGAGGGGCATGCCATCCCCTAACAGTTTTGCCATTCGGTAAAATTTTCGCCGAAGGCAGAAATTTCAGCAGAAATTTTGTAAAATCGGCCAAAATTTAGCAAAATTCTTGGTTTCTACAGAAAGTTCGGCATCAATCAGGTAGTAATTCGGTAAAATTTACGAAGATCGCCCCTCGAATAAAACGAGCCTTGGGAAGCCCCTGCATTGAGGATAACAACCCTCCCCCCAAAGCCCTCAGGACAAGGGTTGTAAGTTCTGCTCTTGGACATATAACGTTTTTATAGAAAGTTTTGTCGTAGAAGCTTCAAAAAGGGCTCATTCGATTGAAAATTGAGAGGACTAGTGCCTTTATAATTAGTGGAAAGTGATCAGAGGACAAATGCCTCCTTCCATCCCCATCATTTCCCCAAACACCTCCAATCAAAATTGGGATGTAGCTATTTTGTTAGGTCTATCAGAAAGGTGTGGAAATTATATATGAGTATAACAAATCCCCCCAGTCCTCAAGGCAAGGGCTGTAAGTTGTGCCCTAGGGGCATATAGGGTTTTTATAGAAAGTTTGGTTATATAAACTCCAAGGGGGGCTTATTGGATTCGTAATCAGACAATCTAGTGCTCTTCTTAAGAGTCAAAGTGACCAGAGGGCAGCTACCCTTTCACCCTTACACACACGTCACATTGTCCCAAAATGCGTCTAATAGAAATTTTGAGATAACAATTCTATTCAAAATAGTCTAAATATCATATTACAAGGCTTTTGGGGTTGAAACCAACCCCAAAGATTAGGGGCAAGTGTTGTAAGTTATGCCCAGAGGGCACTAAAGGTTTTTATAGAAGGGATGGTTGTTTAACTTCAGAAGAGGCTCAGTCTTTCTCCCTGCAAAAAACTATGTCAATATAAAAAAATAGAAATTAAATAAAATTTTGTTTTAATTACAATTTTTTTAAATTAACTTTAACGAAATTCACAACATCAGATTCAGCTTATCAACGAACATTATTAAAGAAGCTTCAAACTCCTATCTGCAAAAATGTGGAATTTTGCATTTTTAATTAACTTTAACGAAAATTACACCATCACATTCAGCTTATCAGAGAACCCATCAGAGAAGAAGTTTCACGCTCATATCTGCAAAAATGTGGAAATTTACATTTTTTACTCGAAGAAAGATCACGATGCGTGCCATCCAAAAAATGGAGGGCAACTAGGCCCCCTCCAACGCTAATTTTTTTCTCAAAGTCACCCAATTCAAATTTTCAGATAGCAATTTTGTTCAGCATAGTCAAAAATCTAATAAATATGTCTTTTAGGATGACTTAATCCCCCACAGTTCCCAGGGGAAGGGCTGCAAGATATGAACTTTGCCCATTGCTTACATATTGTATTGGTTATTGGGAAGTATACAGATATTTCCAGGAAGGATTTTTTCAGGTGGGGGGGGGGGGCTGGAGGAGGGGGTTACTCGGGAGAATCTTTCCGTGGAGGATGTTTCTTTTGGGTAAGGGACATTTCTATGAAGGGTGCGCCGGATTTCCAAGCATTATTTAAAAAACGATCAGAAATTGAATTAAAAAACCCAAGTTTTTTCAACTTAATGTAAGAAGCAATGTTATAACTCAAAACGAAAAAAAATTATTATGTTCATGAGGGGGGTCTCACCCAAATCAATACCTCGCACTTTACGCTACAGTTTTTTCTAGTCTTTTAACAAGACATATCTATTATATTTAAAAGGCCTTTGTGATACAGGGGTTTGTGAATTTTTTTTTTTAAATTTTAACGTAAAGAGCGTGGTATTGACTAAGGGGAGAACCCCCTCATATACGTAATAACATAAACGTAATAAAAAAAAAATAAGCGAAACGGCTAAATAGTAATCGCAACTTTTAAAAACGGAATTTTGATGTCAATAAATGTATCAAAAGAACCGGCTTATAATGCTGATTCTAAATATATAAATTTTATTAAGTTTAGTATTACTCATCAAAGGCTACGAGCCTGAGAAAATTTACCTGATTTTTAAAGAGGGAGGAAACATCCTCTATAAGTGAAAGAATTTTAATGATAATCCCACCGTCAGATTCAGCGTATCAGAAAACCCTATTACATAGGTTTCAAGCTAATATCTGCAAAAATCTGCAACTATATCTGCAATTTATTTTTTGCCAGAAGAAAAATATACGAATATAGAAGTTCGTTACGTAAGTTAATTTGTAAATTACGTCAGAACCAAATTTAGAGACAGCCATTTAGCAAAAGAAGAGTAAAAATTTTATGCAAATTTTGTTTACTTTACTTATTCAATGACGGTGAGCCAAAATAAAAGCTGCATTAACTAAAAAACGATCAGAAATTAAATAAAAAAAACAAGTTTTTTAAACTGAAAGTAAGGAGCGACATTAAAACTTAAAACGAACAGAAATTATTCCGTATATGAAAGGTGGTTGTCCTCTGAAGAAAAGAGGTGGTTGTCCTCTCAAAATATTCTTTTTGTTCGTCCATTTTCTTCAGTTTACCTTAAGAAAAATCATTTTTGAATTTCATTTTTCAAATTTATTTTTTGTTACAATCCAAGATTTTGACTCTTAAGCTTAAAAACTGAAGGGGCTTTTCAAATATACCCAATATTAAGTTATATTTATTAATCATGAAAAAACAGAAATTAATTTTAGAACAACTATTTTCTAAACAATCAGCTATTAAAACGAAAAGTAAAGCGCCACAGAAAAACCAAAGGCGAAGAGAAACAAAGTTTTTCAACAACTCAAACTGAAGAAATTTCTATCAATGAGTAGGGGAAACTCAAAACGAACAAAAAAAAAAATACATAATCTAGTAAATCTGAAAACTAACAAAATTCACTGCAAACAGGAGTAAGGCTATCGCCCTTCTGGGTCAATTTAATCCAAGGGTGCTATTTGTGCCAGATATCTTAATTATTATGTTGATTTTCATATTCTTCTTTTTGTTTACATCTTGGCAAATAAAGACCATACTATTCAAAATACTTATTGTTTTCGGTAGAACTCAAATTACACTCAAGGTGTTTAGACGGCTTGATCAAACAGTTCGTGGTATAGCTAACTGTAAGTAAGGAGCGACCCGGCTCAATAGTAACCGAAACTCTAAAAATGGAATTTTGATACTAATAGATAAATCAAAAGAATCATATTTTTATGCAGATTTTAAATATATAGGTTTCATTAAGTTTAGTCTTACCGATCAAAAGTTAAGCACCTGAAATAGTTTTCCTTATTTTTGAAAATATGGGAAATACCCTTTAAGAAGTCGTAGAACTTTAATGAAAATCACACTATCAGATTCAGCGTATCAGAAAACCCTACTATAGAAGTTTCAAGCTTCTATCTGCAAAAATACGGAATTTTGCATTTTTTTTTTTTGCCAGGAGAAAGATCACGGATGTGTGTTTATTATTTTTTTTTTCCAGGGGTATTCGTGTTGAACCAGTGGTCCTATAATATCGAGGGAGGGTTTATTCAAACGAAAAATTAAAAGTTCAGTGCCCTATTTAAATGACCAAAAAATGGAGGGCAACTCGGCCCCCTCTCACGCTCATTTTTTCCCCAACGTCATCCAATCAAAATTTTGAGGTAGACATTTTGTTCAACATGGTCGAAAAATACAATAACTATGTCTTTGAGGATGACTTAATCCCCATAGTCCCCGGGGAAGGTCCGCAAGTTATGAACTTTGCCCAATATTTAAATATAGTATTGGTTATTGGGAAGTATACAGAAGTTTTCAGAGGTTTTTTTTTGTAGCTGGGGGGGGGGGGTGGATGGATGTTATGTGGGAGGATCTTTCATGGAGGAAGTTTTCATGGGGAAAGGGACATTGCTATGAAGGGGGCGCCAGATTTTCCAGCCTTATTTAAAAAAAAAACTAGAAAGTAGATTGAAAAAGAAAATGATTTTTTCAACTGAAAGTAAGGAGCAACATCACAATTTAAAACGAACAGAAATTAATACGTATATGATTGGGTTTTCCTCCTACTCATTACCTCGCTCTTTACGCTATAGTTTTTTCTTGACTTTCATCAGAGCTATTTATTCTAATGAACGGCCTTTGTGATTAACGGGTCATTTTAAAAAATTCGAACGAAATTTGAACTTAGCGTAAAGAGCGAGGTATTGACTAGGGGCGAACCCCCTAATATACGTAATAAAAATATGCGAATATTGAAGTTCTTTAAGCATGTTAATTCTTAGGTTATATCTGAACAAAATTTTAAGAGACCCATTTAGCCAAAAAAAATTAATATGCAAATTCTGTTTTAATTATTCATGTACGGTGATCCAAAATAAAAGCTGCATTTACTCAAAAACATTCAGAAATGAAATAAAAAATAAGTTTGTTTTAACTGAAAGTAAGGAGTGACATTAAAACTTGAAACGATCAGAAATTACTCCGTATATGAAAGGGGCTGCCCCCTCCTCAACCCCTCGCTCTTTACGCTAAAGTTTGACTCTGTCTCACAACTTTGTTTTTTAAAACAAAAAAAACTTTAGTGTAAAGAGCGAGGGGTTGAGGAGGAGGTGGCCTCTTTCATATACGGAATAATTTCTGTTTGTTTTAAGTTTTAATGTCACTCCTTACTCTCAGTTAAAAAAAAACTTGTTTTTTTTATTTAATAGGGGGACAGCATCACTCTTTATTGTAAACTTTAGTTAATTTTGTGCTATTGTTTTTTATTATTGTTAATATTATGTCAAAAGTAAAAAAAAACTGTTAAAATTACTAATTGTTTTTGTTAAAGAACAATAATATTCTGACCTTGAGAAGTTTTAGAGTGCTGTAGCCCTACTTCTGTTTCTGGTGGTTTGTGTTCGTTTTAAGTTTGACTGGATTGTTTATATTCATTTCTGTTCGTTTAGGAGTTATTTCCTAATCTATAATAGTATCTGGTATTTTTATTTCCTCTATATCTTTTCCTGCAACTCTATCTATGTTAAGCAAATTCTCAAAATGTTCGGCCCATCTCTCTTTAGTTCTTTCCTTATCGCTAATTGGGGTCCCATTCCTATCTTTAACTGGGGCAAGTCCGGATTGATTACTCCGTCTCAATTTTTTAACATGCCAGTACAATATTTTACTATTATGCCGTCTAGCTGCATCTTCCAGATCCTCGGCAATTTTATCCATGGCCTCCACTTCACACCTCCTTAGTTCATATTTTAATGCTTTCTCCATTTTTTTTACTTTCCTTTGTTTTCATATGATCTATCACTCAGATAATTCTTGTGCAATTCCTTTCTCCTTTCTGTTAAACATCAAACTTTTTCACTAATATTCTTAGCTGCAGTTTTAGCTTTCTTCCCTACCATCTTCCAAATTATCAAATTTTAAACTCTCAAGCTTAGTATTCAACTGTTCCTGGAAAGTTTCTCTCAAATTCTCATCCTGGAGTCTATCAACATCATAACTTCCCGCGAGGTAGTTACCCTTCCGATATTTCAGAATACAATCAGCCACCGTGCAACTTTCCTTTGAGGAACTAGAGTAGGGGCACCACTAAAGTGGAGGGAAAAATTGCCTCTTCCTTTTGGATTGTCAAAAATACCTTTTTTGTATTTTCGTTAAAAAAAAACCAATTAATATGAAGATAACTCCCCTGGTTTTAGAAATATATATTTTTTCTATCTTCATTAATCCTTGCCCCCCTTTCTCCTTCAGCTTCGAGAATTTGTACCCCTGAGCTTGAGTGCTATCTAGGCATCCAACCTGCAAATAGCCCGTTCCTCACTCTTTATTTGTTAAAAAAAAATCGGAAAAAATTCCAATATAAAGCCTCTTTTAGCCTGATATATTTTCTTAACTCACGGGGCTCTCTCAATTAAGGATCGGTACAAAAGTGCAAAGTCACCTGGGTATATGATTTATTTAAAATATTTTAGAACACACGGGATAATAAAGAGCCGTAAATAGTCAAACAACAAAACATAGAAAAATAACTTCAAAAATCATTTAGTTAAAATCATCAATGACAGAGAGGACTTGAAATATTTCTGATAAGCTTAGAAATAACTTAAAACTGTGTCCGTCGTAAATGAACTCTATGGGATAATGATGCTCACTAGTTTTATCCCTCGGCTGATTTAGTTCATAAACCACCAAACTGGCTTTTTCTAGTTCAGATTTGGTTAGAAAAAAATATCCACTATTCAAATCATGTCCAACAAATTTTACCTCTACGGGATAGGTAGGTTTCAATATTTTCAATATTTTGGTTAAGGTTGACAATAACTTATACTTTCCAGTATTTGGCTCAGGAAAAGCTTGTTTGGACAAACATGTGTTTGAGGTGCACATCCAGCCTCTTGGACAACGCCTAGTTGTTTCACAATGTTCTCCTTGGAGTATTTTAAGGCGTTGGCTTATCAATGACTTAAAAACCAATATAGGATCCTTCCTTTCATCCCATTGGCCACCATACTCTTCAATTTCTTTTCCATCATTCTTTTTCGACTCTAGCAAAAATGACACACTGGTGGATCCATTTGAAGGACTTTTACTGCTAGCCCTAGGCCTAATAGTAACTGAAAAATAAACGTTTCAGGACAATCATGTCTTTTTAAGATGAAAATTAAATTACTGAAACAACTAAAAAAAGGTTATATAGATTCCCTATCGTAAAAATTATAAAACCTGTATTCTGGAGGGGGGGGGGTGTTAAAAATAAAACTCCTCACACTGCACACTTTCCTGGGTAAAATATATCCGGATAGGATACTCGTAATTATGCACTAAGAGCGTCAAACAAATCTGATGCATTCTTAATGAAAACAGGACAAACTGCCGGAAGGAAACACAAAAGAACAAGCAGAAAAAATGGACCCCCCCTTCCCCATGAAATTCAGCCAGAAAGCAAAGCGGGCAATCTAAAAAAAAGTCTAAAGAGAGAGTGGAGGTTTATGTAATTATAATAACTGAATATTTTTATATTATTCGAGGCATTAATTCAATGTAAAATATTAAAAGAATTGTAAGTGAAACTATTTAATGATTTAAACTGTCCACAGTAAAAACAAACTTTTAAGGAGAAAGCAAAGGTAAATCCGGTACTTGATTCAAGAACGAGTTAAAACAAATTAATACAGAGTTCCCTATTGGCCACGAAGCTCCAATGTTTTTTCCCAATTGGTATTTAGCAACATTAAAACTCGAAACGAACAGAAATTATTCTGTTTTTTTATGTGATTGTTCCCATCTTAAATATTTCGCTCTTAATGTAATTTTTTAGAATTTTTTTTTTAGAACGATTTATTTTATAATTACAAGACTCTTGTGTTTCAGGAGTCGTTCTCAAAAAATTTGGACAACAATCCAAAAATTATACTGTGGTAAGTTTGGGGTATTAAAATTGGGGAATCCCTTCATATAAGCAATAGTTTTCGTTTATTTTAAGTTTTGATGCTGCTAGAAAATAATTAATTAAAAATAATTTTTCCACAAAATAAGTTTTTCAAAGAAAGTAAAGAATTCCATTAAATCAAAAATGAGTAAAAATAAAATCCAATAATCTACCAAGCGTGAAACAACCATAGATCAGCATCGATAAATAAATAAAACCCAAAACGAACAGAAATTACAATAAATAACCGAGTCAAATTCAAAACAAGTTGAAATTAAAATGAGTAGGGCTCAAAACACCTATGCCTTCCCAAGGCCAGAATATAATTTGCGCTTTACTGAAAAAAATACAAATGAAAGTGCATTGTCAGTTTAATTTACATATAATGATATTTAGTAATCAAAATTTTAATATTATTTGATTTATTAAAGTTATAAAAGCAAAAATTTTTATATTTTTTTCAGTAAAGTACAAATTATATTCTGGCCTTGGGAAGGCATAGGGGTTTTGAGCCCAACTTATGTTAATTTCTGCTCGTTTTGAGTTTGACTCGGTTGTTTATTGTAATTTCTGTTCGTGTTGGGTTTCATTTATTTATTGATGCTGATTTGTGGTAGTTTCACGCTTGGAAGATTATTTGATTTTATTCTTACTCATTTTTGGGTTAATGGAATTCTTTTTTTTTCTTTGAAAACTTATTTTGTGGAAAAAGTTTTTTTTAATTAATTTCTGTTCATTTTATATTGAAATAGTCTTTTCAGGGAAAAAGAAAAAAAAACTTTAAATCTTTACATTTTATTTTAAGACTTTATAGTTTGGCCTGCTGTTTGTATGCTGGAGAAAAATTTTCAGCAATTTCTTACAACATATACCCTTTTAAAAATCTGGACACAAATAGTAGTGTTTAATTTAGTTTCATGCCTCCTTCATGGGCGCCCATAAGCTGAATTCCAGGTGGGGGCAAACTTCGTCTAATTGCTACTTTTAATGCTATATAATAGAAATCTCAGAACAAAAATATAAAAATAAGGCAGATTCATTCAGCCAGGGGGGGCGGCCACGTGGCCCCCCTCCCCGCCCCCCATATGGGCGCCCATGGCCTCCTTTAGTTAATCTGAAATTGAAAACTTGATACCATTCGCAAAAAAAAAATCTGTTTACTTTCTTTGATAGCTTGGATACAGCTATGCTATTTTGATTTGATTAAATTTTAAGAGCAGAAGTTGCCCCGAAAGTTTGAACATAATACCCTCAGTCGTTCTTGGGATACTGCTGAGATGTATTATTGGGAATTAGCATTTAAACAGTGCATTTTGATTTGATATGAAGGTGACATTTAATTTATAAACATAATGGGCAAATTGGAGGTTGGGCATGGGAGGGGGATTAGTTGCCCTCCAATCACTTTCGACTATCAAAAGGGCATCAGCTCTTTCTATTTTCAATTGAATGAGCCCTTTCCGAAGTTCCCACGACAACTCCTTCGATATGAAGTGCCCTGGTCTAAACAACAACAACAACAAAAAATAATGCATTATACACACATCGATCTCTACTATAAAAATGTCAAGCCTTCCAATCACTTTCGACTATTAAAAAGGGCACTAGGCCTTTCAATTTCCAATGGAATGAGCCCTTTTTGAAACAACAACGCTTTCTAAAAACACCTTATATGCTCTCAGGGTATAAATTACAACCCTTAACCTAAGTGTTGTTAGGGTGGTTGTCATCCTCTAAGACCTAATTTCCAGAACTTTTAACTACGTTAAACAAAATGGCTATCTAAAATTTGTATTAGATGTGTTTGAGAAAATAGTGGGCATGACGGGGGCGTTAGTCGCTCTCCAATCACTTTCAACTCTAAAAAAAGGCACTAGCCCTTTCAATTTCCGTTTGAATGAGCCCTTTTGAAGTTTCTACGACAAAGCTTTCAATAAAAACCTTATATGCCCCCAGGGCATAACTTACTACCCTTGCCCTGCGGGCTGGGGGGGGTGGGGAGGCGTTCTCATCTAAAATGGCTATCTGAAAATTTTGATTGGATTTGTTGGGGGAAAAGGGGGGCGTGAGAGGGGGGTTAGTTGCCCTCAAATCAATTTCGACTATTAAAAAGGGCAATTTCAATTTCTGATCAAATGAGCCCTTTTTTAAATTTCTACAACAACTGTCTATATAAACCTTATATGCCCCCAGGGCATATAAGGGGAGGCATTGTCATCCTAAAAGACCTAATTTCCAAAACTTTCAACTATGTTGAATAAAATGGCTATCTAAAAATTTTGATTGGATGTGTTTGAGGAAAAGGTGGGCGGGAGAGGGTAATTAGTTGCCCTCAAATCACTTTCGACTATTAAAAGGGGCACTAGCCCTTTGATTTCAAATCGAATGAGCCCTTATAAAAGTTTCTACGACGAAGATTTCAATAAAAACCCTATATGCCCCCAGGGCATAGCTTATAACCTTTGCCCAGAAGACTCTGGAGGGAGTGTCCTGCTCAAAGGTATAATTTCCTTAACTTTGAACTGCGTGGAACAAAATGGCTATCTCAAAATTTTTATTGGATGTGTTTGGGGAAATGGTGGGACTGGAAGGGGTGTTAGTTGCCTTTCAATCACTTTCGCCTATTAAGAAGGGCACAAGCCACTGTAATTTCCAATTGAATGAGCCCTTTTTGAAGTTTCTACGACAACTTCTTCGATAGGAAGTGCCCTGCTCTAAAGGAACAAAAATAATAAATAATACATTGTGCCAACTTCGTTCTTATGTGCCCCCAGGGCATAACTTAAAACCCTTAAAATCCCTGAAACCCCCAAGGGCATAACTCAATTTATAATCGAATGAGCCCTTTTTGAAGTTTATACGACAACTCTTTTATAAACACCTTACATGCCCCAGGGCATAACTTACAACCCTTGCCCTGAGTGCTGTGGACTGTTTTCATCCTCAAAGACCTAATTTCCAGAAATTAAAACTGCGTTGAAAAAATTGGCTATTTCAAAATTTTGATTGGATGTGTTTGGGGAAAAGAAGGGCGTGAGAGGGGGGTTAGCTGCCCTCCAATTTGAATTTCCAATCAAATGAGCCTTTTTTGAAGTTTCTACGACAAAACCTTCTATAAAAACCTTTTATGCCCCCAGGGCATAACTTACAACCCTTGCCCTACGGGATGTGGGGGAGTGTCCTCCTCAAAAACATAATTTCTATGTGGAAATCAACTACGCTGAACAAAATGGCTATCTCAAAATTTTGATTGGAAGTATTTCGGGAAATGGTGGGCGTGGAAGGGGTGTTAGTCGCCTTCCAATCACTTTCGATTATTAAAAAGGGCACAAGCCACTCCAAATTCCAATTGAATGAGCCCTTTTCAAAGTCTCTACGACAACTTCTTCGATACGAAGTGCCCTGCTCCAAAGGAAAAAAAAGTAATAGATTGTGCCAACTTCGTTCTTATATGCCCCCAGGGCATAACTTAAAACCCTTGCCCTGAGGGTTGTGGGGGAGTGTCCTCCTCAAAAACATATTTTCTATCTGGAAATCAACCACTCTGAACAAAATGGCCACCTCAAAATTTCAATTGGATATATTTGGGGGAATGACGGGCATGGGGGGGGGGGTAGTTGCCCTCCAATCACTTTCGACTATTTAAAAGGGCTTTATCCACTCCAATTTCCAATCGAGTGAGCCCTTTTTGAAGTTTCTACGACAATTCCTTCGATTAGAAGTGCCCTGGTATGGAAAAAAATAATACATTGTACCAACACCGTTCTTTACTTAGGCAGCGCGATTGTGGTGCCTATGATTATCCCATATTTTGCCAAACACAATTATAAGGTTACCGAAATTTTTTCCAGACCAGTAACAGATAAAGGATTATTGGAATTCGGAAATTGGATAAAAAGCAAAACTTGGAGCGAAATTATAATTGCAGAAGATGTTAATGACAAAGTCTTACGGCTAAATAGACTCCGAACTAAACACTACAGTGGATCATTCCCGGAAAAAAAAAGAACGAAAAAGTTTTCCAATGACAAACCGTTCTTCAATCATAACCTTAAAAAAATAGTTCTGGAAAAAATTAAATGCCAAAAAGAAGGAAAACTTTTACAGGCAAAGAAATTAAGGAAAAATTTAAAGAAACGACTTCATCTGGCTGCGTCAAATTTCTACAAAAACAAAATAAATCACTTATACATCACTCATCCAGAAAATTGGTATGAGTAAATAAAACTTATATGTGGCAAATAACCTAAATAATTAAACTTTAACTTAAATGAGCCTCCTATAAAAACCGCAAACGACCTAAAACGCCACCTTAGTTTGATTTCCCAGCGTTGCCTACCCCTGAATCCGAAAAGAATTTCCTCCTAAACCTCTGAAGATAATTTACCAACAATCACAAAATCTGAGATAACAAACAAAATCCAAAAATTAAAAAGAACCAGTATCTGCCCTTTAGATATTCTGATCGTACTCTTAAAAGCTTTCTTCGATAAAATCTCAGAGCTACTGGTAGATATTTTCAACAAGATCACAAAAACAGGCAAATTCCTGGCTCTTTGGAAACAAGGGTACGTAACTCCAGTCCCTAAAAAAGGTGCCGTGGTCGATTTTGACAAAGTTAGAACAATAACATTAACACCACTTTTTTCAAAGCTCTATGAATCATTTTTGTCTGACTGGTTCAGGGTCTCAGTTGCAGAACGTATTGAAATTCGACAATTTGGAAACGTCCCAAAAGTGTCAATGTCGCACTATCTAGTACATATTTACTCTTAGAAAGGACCCTAGAACTTTTAATTTTGAATCGAATTAGCTTCTTTAAATGTTTCAATGATATTTCTAGCTATTATAGAGTGGTGCTGCCTATGATATTATATGCCTTTTTGAAAACCTGCATGTATACAGTTTTTTCGTTTAATTGGAACGTCCCCTGAACACTTCCTAGAAGTTTCACCTTAATGCTCTTAGCGTCATTAGTTACAGTAACTGTAGTGGCAGTACAAAAAGTATACACATAGTGCCTTCTGGCTAGTTCAAAATCCCCCACAACTTACTCTTAAAGGTCTAACTTAATGATATAAGTTGTTCTTGAGGTATTGCTTTGTCACCTTTTTGAAAGTTTACATGCTCAGTAGTTTGTTTTGATTTAGTTCAGCGTCCGCCTTGAATATTTCATTTATTTGATTACTGAAGACATTGTTAGATTCTCTTTGGACTATTGGCTACAAAATGGCTGTCTCACAATTTCAATCGATTGTGTTTGGGGAAAAGAGGATATCAGGGAGAGGGGGGGGCTATTTTCGCTCCATCACACTTGATTCTGGGAATAAAACTAGAAGTATGCAATTCCAATTAAATGGGTCTCCTCTAAAGTTTACAAAACCACTTCTTCATAAAAACCTTAAATCCCCCCGGGGCAAAACTTAAAGCCCTTATCCCCATACTTTGGGAAGTTGTGTCAACCCCAAGGACCGTCTGATGAGATCTTGAACAAATGGCTATCTTAAAATTTCTATCGGATTCATTTGGGGGGGATATGACGTGGGGGGGGGTTAGCTGCCCTCCGATAAATTTGACTCTTAAAAATGGCTCTTCAATTTCCAAATTCCAATCCAATGAGCCCCCTCCAAAGTTTACACAACCACCGTTTCCATAAAAACCTTAAATGCCCTCGGGGCATACCTTACAACCCTTGCACTGAGGACTGTGAGGGGGTTCTTATCCTTAAAGACATAATTTCGGGACTTTTAAACTACGTCAAACAAAATAAATGTCTCGAAATTTCGACTGGAAGTGTTTGGGGAAATGATTGGCGTGGAGGGGGGGTGGTTACCCTCCAATCACTTTTAACTATTAAAGAAGGCACTAGCCTTTTCAATTACCAACCGACTGAGCCCTTTTCGAAGTTTCTACGACAACAAATGGCCATCTTAAAATGTTTATCGGATGTGTTTCGGTAAAATACAACGTGTGTGTGTGTGTGGGGGGGGGGGCTTTTTGCCTTCTGATCACTTTGACTCTAAAAAGAGCACTATAACTTCTGATTGCCAATCCAATTAGCCCTCTTTGAAGTTTATACCACCACCATTTCTATAAAAACCTTAAATGCCCCCAGGGCGTAACTTACAACCCTTGACCTAAGGGCTATATGGGTTGGGGAGTTATATTTAAAGACATAATTTCTGGACCTTTCAAGTACACTGAACAAAATGGCTATCTAAAAAATTATGATTGAATGTGTTTGGGGAAATGATTGGTGTACAGGGTAGGAGGGGGTGGGCTGGATGACCTCCAATTACTTTTGACTGTTAAAAGGCCAGTAGAACTTCTGATTACCAATCAAATGAGTCCCCTCTGAGGTTTATGCGACCACCCTCTCTATACGAAACTATATATCCCCACAGGTCATAATTTAAAACCCTTGCTCTGAGGGTTGAAGGGGGGGGTTTCATTCTCAAAGTCATAATTTCCGGACCTTTAAACTACACTGAACAAAATGGATATCTCAAAATTTTGATTGGATGTGTTTGGGGAAGTGATTGACGTGGGGGAGGGTTGCCCTCCATGAGCTCTTTTGAAGTTCCTATGACATTTCTTTCTAGAAGAAGTGCCTTGTTCTAAAAAAAACAATATATTGTGCCCACATCGCTCTTTAATTAGGCAGCGCTATCGCCATGCCTGTGATATTTTGTCTTGAGATTTCAATTATACAGCACTGGAAGTGCGATTAGACCAGGTAAGCCCCCCCCCCCCCCTAAAATTCCGTCTTTGGGTGCCCATGCCTGGAAACAATATATTTTTCTCGCTGGAAGTTTATAGTTGTACAGCTCTTCATGCTTCTGCACTTCTCCTGCGAATTTCACGTTTAATTCCTGGTCTGACATGTTGGGAGCCAAAATAATCGGACAATATCAAAGCGGTAGCTTCCGAAAATGTATGGGACAATATTTTGCAACGCAACTGTGACCACGGCTGGAGGCTCATACAGAACCGGTTTTAGACTGATTGGAAACCAGTCTCATCTTGATTGCCTAGTGGGCGGGCCCCCGCTCTACTTCAAGCCCATGGTCACAAAACAGCTGCGTGCGCAATTGGTTAGCAATTCTAGGTTCAAAACATTTGCCTCGTGAGCGCTGGGTCTAAGAGTTACCGTTATTATTGAGCCGCGTTTCTCCTTACTTACAGTTTGTTACCACAAATTGTTTGAAAATGTTTATTCCTAGCATTAAAGAACAATCCTAGTATGTTTACAAAGGAACTGTAAAATTATAATATTTGAAGAGAAATTTAACCTGGGCGTACTTGGAAATATCTGCGTCACGGACAAATTTGCTCCATAAGATTACATAATCCAGCATAATATCTAAAGTAATGCTAGTGTGAAAGGTTCTACGTGTAATATGAAAACCCCAAGACCACCTCCCTTTTTAGGGTGAACTTGCCAAGTTTCATATTTAGAAATGGAGGGTTTAAAGGCCCATTTCATGAAGAATTACAAGAAAAGATATTTGTAAAAGACTTACTCAATGTTGCAGCAAATATTGGAAACATTATGTGTTTCTTGATCATTGCGCTAACTACGACTGTTCAGATCTGTCGGAGTTTTACCTTTATATGCATTGAAATTTAAAAAAATATTATTTTCAGTCACTTTTTTCATTTAGCAACTCCTCAGATTTCACGAAATGACTTCATGTACCTGCCTCGGAATTTCATTTTAATTTGAACTCAATTTCGTTTCATTATTTTTTGTCAGGTAATAAAAAAATTTCAAGGAAATAATATAGGATTTAAAGAAATAAATTAGAAAAATATTTTTTTCTTGTTTGGTAACAATTATTGTTTGTTTGTTTGTTTGTTTGTTTGTGAGTTTGATTGTTTGTTTGTTTAAGTTTTGAATTGGTATTGATGTCAACGAATGGGTCAGACATAAGGCAGCTTACTTTTTTTTCTTTCTTTTTTTTTGAAGATGTATTGTGCCAAGTTATTTGACAGTTGTGGTGAAAGACTAAGGACCTTTGAAAATAATCCTTTCTGAGCTGGACATATTCTTTACCCTGATAGGTTTATGTGAGACTTTTTTAACGTCAGAACATTCTTTGTTACTTTTTAATTTTCCAGGATACCAGCTTATTGTAAAAAATAGAAAGACATGACACGTGGAGGTTTAGCATTTCTAGTTAAGGAGCATCTTGTGGCTAATGTGAAGGAGGATTAATCCATTTGAATAGAAGGTAAGGTTGAAACTCTTACTCTTGAGGTGAAAATTGGTGGGAATAAGATTTTGATAAGTGAGGTATATAAGCCACCGAGTATACAATGGGAAGAGTTTGCAGTTTGTTTTGGTTGAGTTTTGGATGAGATCCTGTTGAGTACTTCCAAGTTCATTTGCATGGGTGATTTTAATTTTGATCTTTTGTGTTTGAATAATGATAATTTAGAGTTTTTTACCCTTATGGTTAGTCATGATCTATATCCTGTAGTAGGAATTCCAACGCTCGCTACTCAGCATTCAGCAACATTAATCGGTAACATATTTGTTCGATCTCGCCTACTTGCTACCTCTTATGCTGATGTAATAATTTGTGAGTCTTCTGATCATTTTCCTGTGGTGGCACTGATTTCCTTCCTACGTACACAAAAGCCAAAAATAAAAAGGACAAAGAAAAAGCTACTAAAAAAGAGAATATTGATAGATTTAGGCAAAAACTGAGTGTTCTTTCGTGGCAAGATGTTTATGATGAATATGAAAGTCCATCCGCTGCATTCGATAAGTATATAGGTATTATTCAACCGATATTTCATCCAACATGTCCAATAAGGACTGTCAAGGTGAAGAAGAATACTCCTAGAAAAACCATGGGTAACCCAGGAGCTTCTTCAACTAATCCAGAAAAGAAATGATTTGTACGTACTTTATTTGAATTCAGAGTCAGAGGAGGTGTTCAATCACTTCAAAAACCTTCGCAATTAAACTAATCGGCTTCGCAGATCTTCTGTTCAAAAATATTATGGGATGAAATTTGAAAATAATAAAGGGAACACGAAAGGTACGTTGAAAACTATTAATGAATTATTAAATGGTTGCAAGAAGAATGAAAATACAGCTAGCCTAAAAGTTGACAATAGAATATTTGTTGTAAGGAAGGAAATTTCTGATGTTTTGGGTGAGTATTTTTCAGAAATAGGTGAATCGGTAAGTGAAATTTTGTGTAATAGGAGTAAAATTGCCGAACCTTTTAAAGATGAAAGAGGTTTGGGGGTAAACATGAACATTGCTGAAACTAATATAGAGGAGATGAAGCAAATAATAGGATTTATGAAGTCAAATTCCTCTGTGAGTGATGGTCTCAATCTGCAAACACTTAAATTAGTATTAGTACATTTGTTGCCCGGCCTTGTAAATTTGATTAACTTATCTCTGAAAAAAAGGGTGAGTTTCCTTCGTGATTAAAAGAAGCTATGGTTATCTCTTTGCATAGAGGAGGTCTGAAGACAGATCCTTAGAATTTGAGACCGATTTTGATGTTGTCTTTGTTTTCAAAGTTATATGAAAAGGTCATGCATAAAAGATTGTATAACCATCTGAAAGTTTTTGATACTGCTGTTTTTAAGATCTTGTTGAGCAGGCTATAATGTTTAGGTGTTCAGGATGTATCTTTGAATTGGTTTGAATCTTATCTTGGAGGGAGAACACTTAGAGTGAATGTTGATGGCTGCAAATCATCTCTCTCACCCTCCCTTTCTCTCTCTCTCTCTCTCTTTCTCTCTCTCTCTCCCCCTCTCCCTCTCTCTCTCGAAACTGTGTTTTGCGGAAACACACTTTGGATTCAGGAAAAGCCATTCTAAAGCACTTGAACATGGTGAGTTAGTGCTTTCAATTTGCATAAATTTTAGCAAAGCTTTTCAAACACTTGTTTTTAAGATCTTATTGAGCAGGCTACGTTGTTTAGGTGTTCAGGATGTATCTTTGAATTGGTTCGAGTCTTATATTGGAGGGAGAACACTTAGAGTGAATGTTGATGGCTGCAAATCAAGAAGTTATAGAGTCCATTGCGGAGTTCAAAAAGGTTCGGTGCTTGGGCCCCTACTTTACCTAATTTATGAAGATATCATGCGATTTAATATTCCTGGGACACTAATCACATCATCTTGCAAACATTTTTTGATTGAAAAGGCTAATAAAGCCCTGCTAAATTCAAATACCTGTTAAAATTCAAACCCAAATTGACCAGAAATTACTATTAAAGAGAAAATAAAACCCAAAATGAACAGAAATTAAAATGAACGATCATAGAAAAGATACAGATAGCAGGTTCATGCAGCAATAGTTCATGTAGATTAATAAATAAACCTTACAACGAGTGAAAACTAAACTGAATATTCAATTCAAACTTAAAGCGAACAAAAATTACTATAAGAAGTTGTTTGGTTACTGACCTTTCCCCCCTTCCCTAAAAATATGACTAAAGCTTGTTACGTCATTTGCGTTTCATTGAGAACTATGTATATCTTGAACACTAATTTTGTTTTTCAAAACATCGATGAAAAATAAATATAAAATCCCTATAACAATCAAGGCGACTGGAAAGAGCTAATGAAAATAAACTGATTATTCGACATATAATTATATTAATTCTTGAAAACTTAATGTTGTAAGTATAAAAAAAAACTTAAGTTTTCGTTTTTCAGTAAAGCGCAAATGACGTAAGCGTTGTTGTGATTCAAACGCTTAAGTTTGAATCATAACTTTATTTGTCACACAACTTCATTTTTTAAAACAATTAAAAAACTTTAGCGTAAAGACTGAGGTATTGAGGAGGGACAGCCCCTTTCATATACGGATTAATTTCTGTTCGTTTTAAGTTTTAATGTCGCTCCTTACTTTCAGTTAAAACAACTTGTTTTTGCTTTATTACGAAATAAGACGAGAATGGAATTCTAGATATTTCTCTGGTATGAAAATTGACCAATATTAGATTAGGAATCCCACAGACAGATAAAATTGTGATTGTTGTATAGCTATAATACGTTGTGTATTTTTCTATTTTGATCTAAAAGCCTAAAGTTTAGTTAGTAAAGGATCCAGGAATTTAAGGGAGTCGGCTCGTTACGAAATTTTCCCACTCTTAATTAAGAGTGGGAAATTTATTAAGTGTACTTAATTAAGCGTACCTTATCGATATTTAATTATAGAAAATTATATTCGTTAAACATAAAATGATTTACATCAGTTTCGTGCTTTAGTGTTGCTCTTCATTTGTAGCTTCAAGTTCAAGCACAAAATGGGTTGCAATTTAAAAAAAACTTAAAAATACCCTTATTTTAGGTATTTGAGCATCTGACGATATATATATATATATATATATATATATATATATATATATATATATATATATATATATATGTATATATATATTATAATGATGGTAAAATTGAAGTTTTTGGTATCACTTCTTCATTTCATATTGCGCAGATGCAAGTTGGACTTTCATCCCCCATTCGTTTGGGACAGGCGAATACAGTCAAGGTAAGCTTTAAGAAGAATTAGGGTTGAACTCCCTGCATTACTAGACTCCAAATCGGTGCTACCAATTTTGGCTTGTTTCTAGGCTTTTGAAAGTTTAATCCAGTAGGTTAAATGAAAGCTGTTTCCTCAATTTGAAAAATTGGCACAATTCACCCAAATGTGCTACTTTGCCTTATGAGTTTCACTATTCGGAATAAAATTCGGGATCACTATTCGGGTAACTTAAAGAAAAGTGGCAGCCGCTTCAAATTATAATATTTCAAGCACGATCTTCTGAACTCATTCTAGAATGAACTCATTCTGAAGAGACATGGTCCACAAAAAGGAACGGCTTATATTATGGACATCTTACTTTTTAATATTGCTTCCTTAAAGCTATAAGTAATTTCAAAAGCTTTAACATTCTCGGAGCAATGTACACTCACATTTATTTCATAGGTGCTTACGTTTGTGCTTATTGTACTGGGTTTAGACTGTTAGTAATACACTTCTTGAATTGATTTTATTTTCTTATTTTGTAAATGCCAAGTTCTTTGAGGTTAAAATCTAGATTCTTTCACCTGAATTTTTTCGCTAAATTAAAAAAAAAATCAATCAAAACAGTCATCGACATCATTTGTCTGCTTTCATAATCATATTCACCACTTGTCATTTCTTTCATTTTTCACCTCGTTTGTCACCACTCCTATTTTCAGCAGTCATTCTCTTATATTCCATGTCCTCATTGTCCCCATTGTCCTCATGTCCCCATGTCACCCTTAGCTCCTTTTCAAATAAGGTAAAATATTTAAGGTAAAAGATGACAGGTCGGAACTACCTCCGTACTTTCGTTCGGAGACCCGGCATAAATGGAACATTCAGCACCTAAAATCAAGCACAGAGATATCACGGTTCTTGCCATTATTTCCAATCACGGGTTCATGGTGTCTACATCTACCATTTATTGATTGCAGCAAATCTCTTCCAAATATAAAAAAGCAACTTCATTCTATCCTTATAAATGATTTTAAGAATTAGTAATATATTAAAAAACTGGGTACATTTGATAATATTGTTTTGTTGGGTGTTTTGCCCTGTGAGCTGCCGGTCATCGGCAACCCTTGCTCGCCCGTTGTTTTTTTTGTTTTTTTTTGGTGTGTTTGGTGTCGGTGGGTTTGTGGGGTCTATTAATGAGTCATGGAATAACTCTTATTTATTTGTTTGTTGTCAAATAGGTTTATTCCGATTAATGTACCGGGTTTTTGTCATTCGACCTTGTGTCTCCGGCGTTTACCCTCTATTTATGTCTATTTTGTAAAAATATTTTAAAATTAAACCTTGAAACCATCACTTGTCATCCTCGTATTACCAGTAATTGCATAGTAAATAATGACTTCTAATCCGTAGTAACCAAAATCCAAAAAAAAATTTCAAAAAACTGTCAGGTGAAAAAGAATTGGCATTTTAAGCATATTTAAAAATTTGCTGTGGAAATGCGAAAGGCGTTAAGCGATATTTTTCAAAGTGTGGAGAAGTAAAAAATTGTTTTGGAAAAAAATTTTCTGTATCTCTCTCAAAATCCAATCGTACCTTTCTGGCCATCTTGCAGTGAGCCTTAGGTGACAATCTTCGTGGCTGTGGAAGAGTCGTGATTTTAAAGATTTTGGTCTTTGGTCAAAATGTGGTCATAACGTGTTCGAGTCAATTATAAAATTAAGAATATCTCGATAATGAAAGGGGATGCATTCATTCTGATTAAACCAATCAATCAGGCGTGCCTGGTTTTCGTAAAACCAATATATAACTCATTTTTGACTGATATGTCACATAACGCCTTTTGTGTTTTCACAGCCGAAAAAGAAACTATGATATTGATTAATCTTAGTGGTAAAAGTTTATCGCGAAAACAAATCTGCGGGATTTTCAAAATATAGCCTACTACAACCCCACGAATATGGTGTTCGATCGAGATGAAAACCGAACTATTCGAACCTCCATAGCCGAAACCCCAATCTAGGAGAATTACAGTCCTCTTTTTTGAGTTACAAGTAAAACTGTTTTTTCGCTTGGGAAAATGTGTCTCCTTTTTTTTTATTATCCCCCTGCTTCTTCCTTGTTTTTTTTTTTTTTTTTTTTTTTTTTTGGTTACCGTTCGTGGGGCGCTGCAACATTAACGACATGTTTAAGGGTCCATTTGGAAGGAAAACTACTGTATTTGATTGTTCTTGTAATTAAAAAAACCTAGTATAAAAAATAAAATGAAAATTTTGACAAAAAGTGCATCTTCTTACGCATGATGAATAGCACATGAATTACGTTATATATGTCAATCGTAGTTGGAACGGCAGCTGTAACCTAGGAAAGAACGAAACTCGGCCCATAGTAACCAAAAATTAAGGACGGTGCTTAAAAAGTACAACAACTGACAAGTGAGAAAAAATCGCCACTTGTAGGTGATTTAGGAATGGCAACTATTATCTCGATGAGTAAAATGTTACTATTAATAGTAAAATGTTATTTTGAAATATAATTTATGGGAATTTTGAAAAATAACCTGAAACCGCAAAATTGTCGTCGGTTCAAAACAAAAAGTACAATTTTGAAATTGCCATGGCTGAAAATCCCATACTGGAAGCATAGAGCCTGGCTTGAGCAACAAGGAAAATGACTTTTTTACATGGGTAGCAATGATAATTTTTTTTTCTTCACTGCTTGTAGGGCACTGGAATATCATAGATCTTAGACCTTTGACATTAGTTCCTCCAACACCGTCCAGGGCTCATAAGGCATTAGTGAGACTCCGCCATTCTTCTCAGAACTAGGTAGCGGCTAGTACATCCGCCCAGTCTGGCACAATAGCAGTGTTTATTGTTGCTCCGTCTTTTTCTTGCGTCCGGCGTCGAGTTTTCATCAGCCTGCCGTTGCGTCTTGAGCCCCTGGATTCCATTGGAGTTTCATGTTCGGTAGTCTACTGTCCGGCATCCGTAATACGTGACCAAGAAAGCGCCAGCGTCTATACTTGATTACTTCTGTGATAGCTGATTGCATGGTGCGGGTTCATAATTGTTCGTTGATAACTCAGTAGTGCCACCGGACGTGCAACAATCGTCGGATAAAGTAAGTTTGGTCGAGTTTCCAGATTTTACACGAGTAAAGCAGTATGCTCATCACCTTGCTGTTGAAGAGTCTCATTTTGAGCCTTAGCAATTATTAAAATCAGGAGTCAAATGACATAGCTGTCAAACTCATTCAATGCTATTTGGTTTTTGTTTGAGTGAATGAATGTTTTTCTTTTAATTATCAGTTATTCACTAGTATCCGTCGATGGCTGTTCAATTTTGAATTTCTTTGCAAATCACGGATACTGGTATGACTTGCTTTTATTGTTGTTAGGTATTTGGTTTTAATTCTTACAATTTTTGGCTTTTATTGGATTTTATTCATCTTTTAATTTTTTGTTTTTTTTTTAATTGTTTTTTTTCACATTCACATTGACTTTCCTCGTTTTATTTTGTTGGTTTTTTCTTCGGCACTCGCATTGATTATATTTTTTCGTTTCGCGCTGAGGAAGAGAGGCGTTTGTCCCCTCAAAATATTCGCTAAGTTGCGTTTTTTCAGTATTTCCAGTTGGCTTTTAAAAACCCCATTTTTGCTCGTTTTTCTGTCTTTATGGAATGGAAACAATATCTAAACTCACCATCGGCGCCTCCTTCTTTTCCATAAGCACCACAACATAATTTATAAACAGGGCGAATAATTTAGGAGACAATATGCGACCCCAATATGTGCATGCAGGTTGCCAAAAAGGTATATCTTATGCAGGAGGAAGGCGGCCCCTTTGATGCACACTAAACAAATCCCACCGGCGTGTAGACACGCCCTGTTAGTTGCAAACTTTCTTCCAGCAATGGGTTAAATTGTATGGTACTTCAGGATACCATCTTGGGTGGATCATCTCCAGGAGGACAAGTGCGAAAGGGTGAAAGATCCAGATTTGGACAGCCGGCCTCTGCTAGTTTGGGTTTGTGTTGGTTATGCTCCGAGCTACCACTCAGAGTTTGGCGTCTCTGCCAGCAGAGCTTGAGAGTGGTAGGTACTGCAAGGTACCGACTCCTGCTCCTATTGGGATCACTACTACCCTTGCTGAGGTTAAGTAAGATGTCTTATAACCGCTCCTCATCTGATATAGCAAAGTCTGTCTTAGGAGTTCTTTTGTCCACTGTTTGGACTAACTACCCATTGAGCCAGTTGGAGGTGGTGTTGCTATATACCTTAAAGCTAACATCCCATTTTCGTCACTTTCGATTCCTAGCGATAAGGAGGTCCTTTGGGTGAAAGTAAACCTACCAAACATATTTTTTGTTATTGGTATAGTCTATAGCCCACCAAAGATGAAAATCATCGGATGTCTGGAAGATTGCTTGAAATTTGTGAAGCAAAAGTTCCCTAAATCAGGTATAATAATCCAAGGAGGATTTAACATTCATCATGGCCACTAGCTGAAATGTCGCACGACTGATATGGAAAGCGTAGATCTGCTAGACCTGATTCTTTCTTATTGCCTAGAACAGCTTTGAAGCTGTTGAAATCGACACTTATATTGGCCCTCGTGGATCTTCCCGGCTTGATATCTTCTTAACTGATCATTCGGATTCCTTTAGTGTCGAAATCTATTCTTTTGCCAGCGACCTTGTGATAATTATAGCTCGTGGAAATCTCAAAATGCCTCCACCTGTAAAGCACGACAGGATCATCAGGCAGTATCACCTACAGATTAGAATGGTCTGCAAAACTTCTTATAGGAAAAGTCGTTGTGTACATTTTCAAAAGAAGCCCCAAATAAAGCAGATTTACTTTGCAAAATAGTGATTACAGTGGCCATTCAGCAATTCGTCCCATCAAAAATAGTAAAATTCTTAACTCGAGATTAGCCTTGGTTCAATGCTGGTTGTATAAATGCAACCAGGGTCAGAAAGAACGTTCATATGAAATGATGTTTCACTGAATCAGACGAGGACCGGGAAAAGTACCCCTGCAAAGCGGTGGTGGAGGGTCGTCATAGAAGCTCTACCGTCATATAAACCAACATCAGTTCCTTCGCTTGATGTTGAAGGGATGATGATCCAGTTGGGCCAGGAAAAGGCAGATGTTCTTGCACAGGCCTTTTCAAAAGTCTCCTAACTTGATGACGGCGGAGTCTCCCCTCTCCCCTTTCCGCCATGAACAGATGTGAAAATCACCAGCGGTAACATAACTACTAGTAAGGTGCTCAGAACGCAAAGCCAGCTGGATGTCACCAACGCTTCAGGATCTCACACGATTCCTAATCTCATCCTCAAAAGATATGCCCTTGATATTGCTGGTCCTCTCGCCGCTCTGTATAGAAAATGCTTAGCTGCGGGATCATTTCCGAAAACCTGGAAAATTGCTCATGTGGTCCCTGTCCCAAAGGGAGAATCCGACCTTAGTAATGTTTGAATTGTATCGTCCAATAAGTCTGGTGTCCTGCGTAGGTAAAGTTTATGAGAGCGCCATTAATAAGACACTTTACCAATACCTCGAGTCACATCTGTTGTTGGCAGACACGCAATCAGGTTTGAACTTACTGGTCCTTTCGCCTCTCTGTATAAAAAATGCTTTGCTGCGGGATCATTTCTGAAATCCTGGAAAATTGCTCATGTGATCCCTGTCCCAAAGGGAGAATACGACCTTACTAATGTTGGATCGTATCGTCCAATAAGTCTGCTGTCCTGCGTAGGTAAAGTATATTAAAGAGTCATTAAAAAGACCCTTTACTAATACCTCGAGTCACATTTGTTGTTGGCTGACACGCAATCCGGTTTTGCAGAAAACAATCGACATTAGACTGTCTGATTGCGCAGTATCAAGAGTGGGGTGGGTTTCTTTCTCAGGGGCACGATATGTGCCTTCTCTCCTTTGACATCGCAAAAGCCTTTGATGGTGTATGGCACAACGAACTTCTTTGTAAACTGAAAGCCTGTGGATTTGAGGTGCTTGCTTACTTTCTTTGTCAACGTTCATTGCAGGTTGTCCTCGATGACTTCGTATAAAAAAACACCCAATCTAATCAGGAGTAACCCAAGGAAATATTCTTAGGCCAACTCTTTTCTTGGTGTTTATAAACGACCTAGGGGATAACCTTGTGAAGAAACTTCATCACTTTGCTGATGACACGACAACAAAAATATCAACTGCTAAGGACGAAGATCCCAGCGAACCCCACAAGGAGCTTCAGGCTGATTCGAAAGAATTCAGAAGTGGGCAGGTGCGTGGCTTGTCAGTTTTAACGCATCAAAAACGAAAGAGCTCCTAATTTCTAAGGTGAGGGCTCATCCTGATTTCGTCTTCAAAAGAAAGGCAATATCACGAGTTGATACACTACACCTACTTGGAGTTAATTTCTATTCGAATCTCTCATGGACTGAGCATCTCAGTAAAATTAGATTCTCTTACTCCAAGAAGCTAGGATTTATCCTAAGTTTCCTAAATTCTTTCAAACAGTTTGTGGTAACGAACTGTAAGTAAGGAGCGACCCGGCTCAATGGTAACCGAAACTCTAAAAAACGGAATTTTGATACCAATAGATACATCAAAAGAATTAGATTTTAATGCTGATTTCATATATATAAGTTTCATCAAGTTTAGTTTTACCCATCAAAAGTTACGCGTCTGAGAAAATTTTGCTGATTTTAGAAAAGAGGCGGAAAGAACCCCTAAAATTATAAAACCTTAATGAAAATCACACCATCATATTCAGCGTATCAAATAACCCTACTGTAGAGGCTTCAAACACCTATCTACAAAAATGTGGGATTTTGTATTTTTTGCCAGAAGAAAGATCACGGATGCATGTTTATTTGTTTTTTTGTTTGTTTTTTTTCCCAGGGGTTATCGTATTGACCCAATGCTCCCAGAATATCGCGGGAGGGCTCATTGGAAAGGAAATGAAAAGTTCTAGTGCCCTTTTTAAGTGACCAAAAAAATGGAGGGCAACTAGGCCCCCTCCCACTCTCATTTTTTCCCAAAGTCACCCGATCAAAATTTTGAGATAGCCATTTTGTTCAGCATGGTCAAAAATAGGATAACAATGTCATTTAGAATGACTTAATCCCCCGAAATCCCCGGGGGGAGGGCTGAAAGGTATGAACTTTACCCAATGTTAACATATAGTATTGGTTATTGGGAAGTATACAGACGTTTTCAGGGGGGATTTTTTCTGGTAGGTGGGGGGTGGGTCGGGGTTTATATAGGAGGATCTCTCCATGAAGAAATTTTTCATGGGGGAAGGAACATTGCTATGAAGGGGGCGCCGGATTCCCAGCATCATTAAAGAAAAAGATCAGAAATTAAGTAAAAAAAAAACAAGTTTTTCAACTGATTTCAACTGATCAACTGATTGTGATTAAGGGGCCATTTTTAAAGAATTGGAAAAAATTTCGAACTTTAGCTTAAAGAGAAAGGTATTTACTAGGGGACGAACCCCCCTAATTTACGTGTTAAAAATTTATAAATATAGAAGTTTACTACGTATGTTTATTCGTAAATTAGATATATTTATTACTAGTAAAAACGTTCGTAAATAAAATTAAACAGATTTTGAGAAACCCATTTAACCAAATAAAAGTAAAATTAATATGCAAATTTTGTTTTAATCATTCATGTACGGTGAGCCACAATCAAAACCTGCATTAATTAAAAAACGGACAAAAAAAAAAAAAAGTGAAGTTTTTTTTTTAACTGAAAGTAAGGAACGACGTTAAAACTTAAAACAAACAGAAATCATTCCGTTTACGAAAGGGGCTGGCCCCTCCTCAACGCCTCGCTCTTTACGCTAAAGTTTGACTTTCTCACAACTCTATTTTTTTAACAATAAAAAAAACTTATCACATCCCCACACATGCGGGATGTGCAATATAATTTTTACTGCTTATTCTCATTTATTCTCTCATAGTTCAAGAATGTTAAGAAATTTCACATTTTCACAACTTTATATCCATGCACCTATTTGAGCCTATGCTGAACAAAAGCCTCGCCTACATCAGCACATCAATTGTACTAATTCATTTTCTTTGGAAGTTATATTATGCAAGCATATGAATAGTTATGCAGAATTCATATGCAAAAGGAGCAAGAATAGAGTTTCAGAAAAATTATTTTTCAACTTGTTTCTGCAAGAGTGAACATACATATCTTTCTTGTACTATAAGCCTACATTGTATTTTTTTTCTTATTTTTATTTTAGATATTTGATTTAACTAGGTTAAGTGCTTATTTAAAGTGTGAGAAAGTTTTTCAAGGAGACATTTTATCGAAAACTTAAACAGAAACTTGAAAAAGTCAGTAACACACCAAGTGAATTTTTAAAAACAGTACGTTTAAAAAAAAAAAAAAAATTCATTTAGCATAATTTTCGTTTCACAGAATACTCAAAAATTAAGAAACACATGAAGGGAATTTTCAAAAAGTCAAATATATGTGTAAAAAAAAATGAAATTCTTGTGCAAGAAAACGACACAGGATTATCCAATAACTACAGGAAAGCTGTTTCATATTCCACCCGATCAGAAATTCAAGAAAAAGGGGCGTTAGCAAGTGGTCAGCAGCTTGACGTGACGCCCTGGCGTCGAAGCTACATCAAGGGGTTATGACGGCGTTGTGAAGGGGCTAGGCAACCTGCAAGGAGCTGTTATGAAGTCACTTTGCCGCGCCGAGTGCCCCCGGAAAGTTATTTTGCTTGCGTAAGATCGTATATCGTGTTTCTTGACTTCTTGAATTAGTGAATGTTATTGGGCATTTTGTTATACTGGGAATCATGGAATTGTCCCTTCAACTGCGTGTTTTTGAAGTATCAGTAAAGGAATTACTCTTTTCCTTCTTTAGATCCGTTCCCTGCTATTAAAATTGTCTGACTCTTGTTTTATGCTATTTCTCTTTTTCTCTATTTTCCACTTATCTCATCAGCTACCTTTTAACTTATCTCATAATTTAATTCATTTATGCTCGTTTAAGTTGTGCTTCTTGTCTTTAGACTACATTTCTCGTTTGATATTTTTATATATTGCCATTTTTAAAATTTGATTCTTTTTAGATTGTTCTTCAGGGATTAGTTCCTGCTCAAGCAGATGGTGAGCCATGGGAGCAACAACCTGCCAATATTACTGTCACAAATATTTCAAAGTCAAAAATCTTACACCAAAATTGAAACAGCTAATAATAGTGATATACAAATGTAAAGTGTCTGCAAATGTTAGGCTAATTTCCAGTGTAATACACCCAAAAGCTATTATCATCTCGTGTGTCGGGCTCAGTGCATCTGGCCTTAATATAAGTGTTTGAGCCTTACTTTTTAAGAGCCCTTATAGGGTTCTTATCTAAGAAATTATAGTTCTTTTTTAACCCTCAAAAGATTAAGTGTCCAACTATGAAAAAAGAATTTCTACCAAAATTATATAAAATTATAGCGAATAAAAAAAATATATACTGAAAAATTATACTGAATACATAAAAAATCATTCGTTGTCAAAAATTTACCTCGAATTCATTCTTGCAAATATATTCCCGAATAAGTTTACATGAATATGTTTATATGTTTAGAATTACATCAAATGCACTAAAATTTACGTTGTAATCAGTTGTGTTACTTACCTCGTGGTTTGCTTAGTCGAGGACCATGGGCGGATAGGTTAAGGGGGTAGCGCTTCCTATGGAATCCGTTACCCCCACCCCTCGAAAAGAATCCTCAAAAGTAATTTATCAAAACACTTTTTTTTCTCCTTATCACCTAAGAAGAAAGTTCTTTTGCTGCAATCATACCGAGGTTTGACTAAACATAATTTCTAGCGGAACTTCCTTATTGTAATACCTTCCAGAACAAGACTCAAAAAAATTGCAAGATCAAATTCAGCGTATCAGAGAACCTTGTTGAAGGGATTTCAAGCCCCTATCTACAAAAATGTGAAATTTTGCATTGTCCTCAAAAGGGCAGATAGTTTTTAGTTTTTGTTTTTCACAGATTTGATTTTGCCAAAATAATGGTCCTAGTTAGAAAACTGAAAGATAGGGTAAGGGTAAGGGGGTATACTTCTGATCTTAGTATTTTCTTACTGATTATTTAGTTCACCTCATTTCCAACTGTTCAATTTTATATTTCCCTCAATATTATAGATCAATACTATTTGTCAAGGATAAAAACCCCTCGAAAAGAATCCTCAAAAGTAATTGATGGACACATTTTTTTTCTCCTTATCACCTAATATGAAAATTCTTATGCTACGCTCATGCCGAGGGTTGACTAAAAATGATTTCTAGCGGATCTTTCCTATGGGAATACCTTCCAAAACTAGACACTTAACAGATTTGTAAACATTTTTATCCTTGACAAATAGTATTGATTTATAATATTGAGGGAAATATAAAATTGAACAGTTGGAAATGAGGTGAACTAAATAATCAGTAAGAAAATACTAAGATCAGAAGTAAATCTGATTCAAGTCTATAAAAGAAAATGCGAAAAAAACATAAGAACAGGATGTGTTTTCAGGATTTGGTTTTATTGTTTATTTATTATTTATTTTGGTTTTTCTTCGGCTTATTTTATTAAGCATATTTATTATTTATTAATCTGCTTAAAAATTGCACGGTATTCTCGTATTTGCTTGGAGCATGGATAGTGATGTCCCTAGTAATTCATCCCTAATCCCTAAATCCCTAAATGCATTTTAGTATGGACTTAATCGTATTGGCTTATAAAAAAGGATTTTTTTTGTGTTCGATGGAAAAATAATTTTTCGTCATTTTTCATTTTATTGAAATTGCTTCTGAATATGAAGAGTAAACCAAGTGTAAAATGAAGTTAGTGTAAGAATGAAGAGTAAATCAAGTAATTTCGTAAAGAACCTAAAAATAGGGTAGAATGGCCTTCCTCAGATAAGCTTCTAAGACAACCATATGGCAACAACATAAAGTATAGAATTCTGAAATGAGTTATCACAATCTCCATTTCAGCATGTGTGATAACTTAAATATTGGTCACAGTTGTATAGCCAGGTAAGGCGTCCAGGGGATTGGAACTACTCACAAATCTAAGAATTTAGGGAAACTTAATTTTGTGTTTTTGTTTTAAATTGTTCTGTTTAGTTCTCAGAACAAAGCCCCTTCCCCCAAATTAATTTTGTTATGCTCTTTAATTCCAATATGTAAAAATATATAGAAAGCAATGAGTTTAGGCATTCGTAGATGTTTTTTCTTTTTACTAAATAAGGTTCTACATTAGACAATATTTTCTTTTCCTGTTTAATACTTTTTTCATTTTTCTGTCTCCCCCTCCCCTAAGACAATCCAATCACTTCCCTTTTATTATTCTGGATGTATCTAAATGTGTCAGATGTATTCTGAAAATTATTACGCGTGGCCGTCGAAAACACTCATTCAGACGCATGAAATTGCCACTTTGTTTACTTCAATTAATTGTATACGCCCTTGTTGGCCTTGAGATTAATTAATCACGCCCTTGTTGGCCTTGAGATTAATTAATTACGCCCTTGTTGGCCTTGAGATGCTAGATGGCAGCATACTTTCTTGACATAAAACCTACTTAAAATCATGTTTCTTGTTGTTTGTCTTCACGTATGGTTTCAAATCTTCAAAATTCTAGAGGTATTTGATAGCAGTGCTCTAAAACAAATCTAAAATTCGTAAAATTCAGTTAAAAACGTTTGCAAAGGTCTATGGAGGATAAACAGAGGCAACGCTATAGCGTTGCCTAAAGTAGAGCCATAAGGCTTCAATATATTATTATTAATTTTTTTTTTCAGAGGCATTTCATATGGAATAGGCTAAAGTTCGAAAACTTTAGAATTTTTTTTTAATTAATAATAAAAAGAAAGGATAGTAAAAGACAGAACACACATGTTTACTTTTTATAATTTTCCTTTTTCCTTTCCTTTCCTTATAATTCTTCTTTTACCTTTTTCATTTTCCGTTTGCTGGCGTAACTATATTTTGGTTTAGTAAGGGAAAATAGATCCAGATGGCAAGCACATTCTATGTTTTGTCATCATTACCACCTTAATCCATATAATCTTTTACTTTAAAAGATTTGGTACTTATTTAAGAACCCGCCCTAGATACGCTATTAAATAAAAAAAAAACAAGTTTTTTAAACTGAAAGTAAGGAGCGACATCAAAACTTAAAACGAACAGAAATTATTCATTATATGTACGGGGCTGTCCCCTCCTCAACGCCTCGCTCTTTAAGCTAAATTTTTTAATTTTTTTAAAAAATAAATTTGTTAGACAGAGTCAAAATTTATCGTAAAGAGCGAGGCTTTGAGGAGGGGAATGCCCCATCCATATACAGAAGAATTTATGTTCGTTTTAAGTTTTAATGTTGCTCCCTACGTTCAGTTAAAAAACTTGTTTTTTTATTTAATTCTTAACGTTTTTGAATTAATGCAGGTTTTGATTTTGGCTCACCGTGCATGAATAATTAAAACGAAATTTGCATACTAATTTTACTTTTATTTGGTTAAATGGCTTTCTTGAAAGTTGTTTAATTTTATTTACGAACGTTTTTATTAGTAATAAATATACGTAACTTACGAATTAACTTACGTAAGGAACTTCTATATTCATATGTTTGTAATGCATATATTAGGGTGTTTTCCCCCTAGTTAATACCTTTCTCTTTAAACTAAAGTTCGAATTTTATTCCAATTATTTAAAAATGACCCCTTAATCACAAATGCCGTTAATTAGAATAGATAGCTCTTTTGAAAGCACAAAAAAAAACTATAGCGTAAAGAGCTATGTATTGACTTGGGGGAGAACCCACTCATATACGTAATAATTTCTGTTCATTTTAAGTTCTAATGTTGCTTCTTACTTTCAGTTGAAAAAACTTGTTTTTTAAAATTTAATTTCTGATCGTATTTTAAATAATGCTTGGAAATCCGGTGCCCCCTTCATAGAAATGTCCCTTACCCCAAAGAAACATCCTCCACGGAAAGATTCTCCCGAGTAACCCCCTCTTTCAGCCCCCCCCCACCAGAAAAAAATTCTTCCTGAAAATGTCTGTATACTTTCCAATAACAAATACAATATGTAAACAATGGGCAAAGTTCATAACTTGCAGCCCTTCCCGCGGAAACTGTGGAGGATTAAGTCATCGTCAAAGAAATATATATAATATTTTCGACTATGCTGAACAAAATGGTTATCTCAAAATTTTGATTGGGTGACTTCGGGAAAAAAATGAGCGTGGGAGGGGGCCTAGTTGCCCTCCATTTTTTTTGGTCACTTAAAAAGGGCACTAGAACTTTTAATTTCCGTTCCAATGAGCCCTCCTACAATATTCTAGGACCACTGGGTCAATACGATTATCCCTGGGGAAAAGAAAAAAAAAACAAATAAACACGCACCCGTGATCTTTCTTCTGGCAAAAAATGCAAAATTCCAGATTTTTGTAGATAGGAGCTTGAAACCTCTACGGTAGGGTTCTCTGATACACTGAATATTATGGTGGGATTTTCATTAAGGTTCTGTATCTTTTAAGGGGTATTTCCCCCTTTTTTTGAAAATCCGCCAAACTTTCTCAGGTGCGTAACTTTTGATGGGTAAGGTTAAACTTGATCAAACTTATATATTTGAAATCAGAAATAAAATCTGATTCTTTTGATGTATCTATTGGTATCAAAATTCCGTTTTTTAGAGTTTAGGTTACCATTGAGCCGGGTCGCTCCTTACTTACAGTTCATACCACGAACTTTTTGATTAAGGGAAATTTTCCTCCATGCTGGAGATCCTCTTAAGAATTAGGTTTAAATCTTTCATTGGTATAATATCATAATCTTTTTCGAACAGCAAAACTCTGAACGAACTGACCTCCGTGTTTGTTTGTTTACTTATTGTTGGTAAAGAATTTAGCCCTTACCATCATTATTACCTGTCACTACTCTGTAGCTGTCTATGACATTACCTGTCACTGTCTATGTTAGTATTAGTGTTTCTTTTATTCATATTGTTACGACAGCACTGCTATTTTGAATACGTGGAGCGATCATTATTAGATGCAAAATAGGGGCTGTGTAATAACGCAGATCTTAACTTAGATCCCTCAAAGCCAATCATGGCTTATAGGGCGTATACAAAACATCGCCAGACATCTCAGAGCTGAGCTGCGGTTATAACGTCCTCTCACTTTGGTTCTGATTTCTGAGGTCACTATAGCCGTCATGAGGTATGTCTTGGCTGACCTCTTTTACGCCTTCCCTCGTTGCGTCATTCGTACACTGTATTTGGGAGTCAATCCATCGTTTTAGAATGTCAGTAAGTAATGGTCGATTGGTTTCCCGGTGAATTTCGATGTTGGTGACTCTTTCCTGCAACGATATGTTCAGGACTCTTCTAACGCACATGTTTTCAAACCGACACGTTTCTCCGGTTGGACCTTTAGCTTCCGGTATTAGCTAGCATAGAGGAAGATGGACATTACGCTGTAATAACACAGATCAGATGATATAGAACAACATAATAGTATATTCATGATCAGGCTTGTACTTTTTATCTGAAGTTGGTAACCATTTCCAAAATCTATGATTTTATTTTTTTATGATTTAATTTTGTATCCACAAAATTTAGGTAATAAAATATGTGGTCCAGGAAGGGAGTGGTAAATTTAAATTTTGCTGTTTTTTTTTTTTTTTTGCTAAAAAAGTATATTTTGAGGCTGTACTCCTCTATGAAAGAGGATAAACAGTATTAAAATGAGTAGTAATTTCTCCTTTCTCTTTTTTTTCATTTATTTAAGTATTTATTTCGGCATATATTATTTATGAATGGTAACCAAAACACGTGAATACTCTTTTCTCTCGTGTTTTCATTTATTTTAGTATTTATGAACAAAATATGTGCAGCTTACTAATATTGGCACTCATGGAATTTTAAGGGACCTACAATTAGCATGTTAAATCCTAATTTGAGTTCCCAGGAAATTCAATAAAATGATGTATATGTCAAGATAGTACCTTCGTCCTTGCAGGGTACCATTGGGGTTATTACCTATTCTAGAAAAATAGACGGTACTCTCAAATAAACTGCCACTATAAACAAGTTGATGTTACCAATATGGGGGAAGAAAACCAGTGATAACTGTTGCTTGATGTACTACATTATATACCAGAGATTCTAAAAAGTACCCCTGGTTGCCATAGCTTTTATGCAAGGGCATACTATCTTGCCATCTATTTTTTGTATATATTTATTAGTTCTTCCGGTTACAAGAATTACCAAACTGCTATCCCGACTTAAGATGTCTTTGGGCCCTAAAACTAGCATGCTATTACCCTGAACCTAGATTCCTAGAAGCACCGGCAAAGATCCCGAAGCCTCAATTTTTGTGAGAACTGAACGAATTTTTGTAATAGGATTCACAATTCATTTTTCTTTCTTGTAGCAGTAAATACCTGAATATATGTTTGGTTGAAAGTTTCAGAATCTCACGGTTGATTTAAATCTCATTTAAGTACATGTATTGCCCCTTATTTCCAGGTTAACAATTACCTTATTTAAAATCAATTAATTCATTTAATGAATTTAACTTATTAGCTGAAGCTTTAGTGATTTAACTGATTTAATATACACCGTGCTTACCTTCATTTAACGCACTCCATATTTAGAAATTAATGATTTCACTTTTGAATTGTGTTATAATATTCTTCTTGTTCTATTAAATCTCTCAACTACAAGACTCTTACAAGTAAACGCGTTAACATGAGAGTTGGGTTCTCGAACATGCTACGTTAAGTACAATTAAGTAGTTAACACGTCGAGTTAAGAATTTTGTTTTAATACTCCTTTTATTCTACTGCATACGTGTCAAATACATAACTCTAGCACATAAAAGGGTTCATGAGTTAAAATGACGGTTGGAGTCTCTATTCGGAGCTATTTTTGTAATTCTTATGTTTTAAAATGTGAAAAGTTTTTTAATCTCATATTAAAGTATAATCTTAAAATTATTAATCTTTTCTTTTTATTTATTAATATTTAATTTATTTATAAAAATAGTTAATTAACTTAATATTATTTATTAATAATTAACATTTCAAAATTGACTCATTCAGATTTTAATTCAAAACCGTTTACGGAGTACAGTATTTGCCAGAAATTAATATTTTGATTTTGTCTGCGCATGATAACCAAACACGTGAATTTTTTTTCTCTTTTCTTCTCATTTATTTCAGCATTTGTTGCAGTATTCCTTTCAGTATATATTATTTGTCAGTGATAACCAAACGCTTTAAATTGTTTACTTTTTTCTCTCATTTATTTCAGTATGTATTTGGGTAGTTATTTCAGTATGTATTATTCGTCAGTGAAAACCAAAGACGTGAATACTTTTTTCTTTTTTCTCTCATTTCTTTCAGAGTTTATTTCAATATATGGCATTTGTGAATGATATTTGTTTCATTTATTTAAGGATGAATTATTTGTGAGTGATAACCAAACACGTGAATACTTTTTTGTTCCCCTTTTTTCTCTCATTTAGATCAGTATGCATTGCTTGTGAATGCTAACTAAACATTGAATACTTTTTATCTCTCTTTTTTTCTCATTCATTTCAGTATTTATTTCGGTATTTATTTCAGTATATATTACTTGTAAATGATAACCAAACACGTGAATACGTTTCTCTTTTTATCTCATTTATTTTAGTATATGTTATTTGTGAATAAAAGTCAAATACGTAAATAATAAAGCCAAACACTTGAATAACCGCATAATTTTACAATTTAAATCAATTTCTACCCCTAAGCAAACTAATTTAAGAATTTTCACTCCGCAGCCAGTTAGTGGGGGGGGGGGGGGCTTTTGCCCTTTTTCAATGCCACAATTCTAATTTGCCCAAATTCATCTCTATTGTCATAAAACTATTCCATATATGAATCGATCTGCCCATCCTATATCCCTTGCTCTTTACACTAACGTTTTAGTGCTTTAAAAATAGTTTTTATTCCCATTAAGTGATCCTTTTGTTTGAGTAGTTGTTCATGAAAAATAGGTATATATACAGAATATATATAATACAGAAGAATATATATAATACATAGAATATATAATACAGAATAACTTTTGTTCTTTTTAAATTTTAATGTTGCTCCTTACTTTTATTTGAAAAAAGAAAATTATTTTATAAGAGCACATAAATAGTAGTAATATGGCTTCAAAGTGAAACCAAAATATCAAGAATGTAGAATGCTAATATAGTAGAATGCGAAAATAGAATGCAAGACAGAAAATGTAGAATGCAAATGTTGTAGAAAGTGGAATGCAAAAATGCAGAGATTCTTAGGATTGATCCCATAATGCCTTACATTAACTCCATCCCCCTTCCTACTTTCCCAAAAGATAAAACTGCGTAACTTATTTTTCAACTTTATGCCTTATTTCTTTTATAGACCTCTTTAATTTGACCTTTGAATGGCTCATTTTTAAGCAAAATGTTGGTACTCATGATAACAAGTTGGAAATGATCTCCCCCATACTGCTTCTCTTTTTTATATATTTGTATATATATAATTTTTAGCTTTTCGGCAGTGTTTTCAAATTCTATCTTTTCATTATCCATGTTTTGGTCAGTATTGATGCTGTATTCACGTACTTTTGGATGCAAATAAAACTGAAAGCAGGTTTTTTTTTTATATTTCTCTAGTATCGAATTTGCGCTCAGGTTATTTAATTGGACTGATGATCACCAGCCTATGAGTTCTCTTAGAGCGGTCTATATGGTTTAAAATACCCCCCCCCCCCACAACCCCCCGCCTGGTACAACAAAAAAAAAACAAGAACAGCGGTTATTATTATTCGGAAAAAGAACGAAAGTTTATGGAAAATTTAAAGCTTTGACATCCCATTCCCCTCCTCGTGGGAATTAATCTCTGGGGGCTTTGTTAAGACTCGTCAATATCACTTTTTCCAACTATGCCTGCTGCGGTAATAACTGTCCAAAGTTTGGACTAGCATAATATCAGGAAGGGATATTTGATAAAAATTACCATCATACCTTCAAATAATATACCTTATTACCTCGTGCAAGCGTAGTGGAAAAATCTGGACTTTTCACTCAAAGGTTTACAGGTTCAATCCAGTGCAGCGCGAGGAAATTCTGAAATTTGGATGATGTCATATAATTTTTGTAACTTCAAATAAAAGGTGTGTCTGTGTTATTTCACTTCCACCAGCTTGTTTTGGCGGGAAATAGCTTGCGTTGGATCATTTCTGGAATTCGGTAAAATTTTTCACCGAAAATTTTAGCTTTAATGATTTAACTGATTTAATATATACACTTACAATTTACAATTTAAAACTTACAATTTAAATCAAATGAGTCCCCCTCCCAGTTTCTAAGGTCAACCTTTCCATATGAAATGGTCGGGGAAAAACAATACATTGATGGCACATGGCTCTTTACTGATAATACCAATCAACTAAAACAAGATTGGAGGTGCAGGATTTTGTAATTTTTGCTATTGAACGGTTACCCGAGATGTTTGATTGTGCTAATAGACGCAGTATCCGTTTTCTTTTCGGAGGTGAATAGCTGATTTTTAGGGGAAAAGGGAGTGTGCTGCCGGCTGACGCCGGTTTTTGTTATTAGGAAAGAGTTTCAAATCTCTTCAAAGCCCCCCAAGTGATGTAAGGTTCAAATCCGAACAAACAGATGGTTCTGTTGAAATACCTTAGGACTCCGAGGGCAGCTACTACATAATGAAGCATATCAAAACGAAGAAAATGTGACACAAGCAGTCCTTTTAATCTCTTGCTATTCAATAAGCGTTCCCTTCTCTATGATGCTGTGTTTTCATCATATCTGTAGCTGTACTCAATGAAATCCTGTAATCATAATATCATACATTCCGATCCAGTATGAGCCACAATAGTGAAGTAGCTTTTGTTCTGCATGCACAGGAGAGCACTGAGGAAGATAAAGACTCTGTTTATTTGGGGTGTCGAATTGAAATTGAAGCAAATTTAAATTTTTTTAATCAAAATTAAAGCAAAATTAAAATTAAATAAAATTAAATAAAATTTAATTTTAATGCTTTAATATTAAAATTAAACGATTCCAACACTCAGATTATATTTTCATTGTCCTTGGTACTTTAAATCATTCGAATATTTTGATTAATTAATAAATTAATAATGTATTAATTCAATTATAATTATAATTAATAATGTATACTTTGTAATTGTTTACAAAAGCACCATTCACAGCCTAAACATTTTACAATGCAAAATGAAAATTGCTGTATTAATTCAAATATTATTTCAAAAACATTTCTCTTCAGTGAATTCATGTCAGACAAGATTTATACTTCTCAAAAATAAAAGCAAAGCAAATCGTTTTTTCTTTTCTTCTAAAAAAATCCGGTTCTAAAAAAAAAGAAGAAAAAAAAAATCTATAATCAGAGAGATTTGAGCCCACCTGCGCAATAATAATCGGCTAAAAATTAAAGCAAATGAAAAGAGGCTTAAACCCTTATTTAGGAATATAAAAACTGTGGAATGCAAGCACTTATTTCTCGAGAAGATTGAAAATGAACATAACAAGGAATTGGTTTGAACGTTTTTTCTTTTCTTCTAAAGTGGTCCTTTTCGACACTAAAGTGTTCTGATGTCATCGAAGGGTAAAAAAGTGTAAAAAAAAAAAAATCAATAAGTGTCCTTTTGACAGCCGCAGTTATCCCCAGAATATGAAAGCACTAGTGAGGTTATCGTGGAATGGCAAACTCCACGTTCAACAGAACTTATTACATTCATGAACAATACCTTATGGAATAAGTGGAATAATTGTGTAAAATTGAACACGGTTTGAACATCAAATTAATTCTTTACAAAGAAAAATCTCGTAAATTCATTAAACGTTTTATTAAGCCACAATAGTGGATTAATACAACGTCGTACGTTCTTACCATTTCTACGTTAAGTTGATAATCTTATTTAAAAGAAATGTGGCAAGTGCCAGTTAAGTATGATGTAATTATTAGTTAAAAATAAAACCCATTTCATATAAAAAAAAAACTAAAAGCTTATATTATATAAACTAAAAGTTTATTTAATAACAGTTAAAGACAATATCTTAGACAACTCCAAATGGAGGCAGAATTGCATTTGAAAACCCGAAATGATTCCGATTTCTCGTAAAAAAAAATCAGTATATTTAATATGTGGATATTCTGTTGTACTTCTGTAATTTTGTTTCTTGGAAAAGTCCGTCTAATTGGGTAAAATCCATCGTCTCTGTTGATAAATAACAACAATGAGGATGCAAAGTCTAAGGAGGATGGGCTTTCTCCTGATGAATTAATGAAAAAGCAAAATTCGCTTTATGTAAGTAGAGGAGGGGGTCCGACTCGTGACGGGACTCCTTATATGGGCATAGAATACTGACGGGACTCCAAATAAGGGCATAGCCTCCCTAGGGAGAATGATTACGTAATGGGGTCAATGACCTCTTTTTCCAAGGTCGATTTATTTGATTTTTCTGTGTGTAATAACTCCGGAACGAAGGTTGCACATGCGCAGTGAATTCTAACGGGAACAATGTTATTGATCTAGGACTCGAGGGGGAAGTGAATTTCCGAGAAATTGATTGCGTAATTGAAGGGGGAGTGGATTTCCGAGAACTTGATTGCGTAATCGATCGTGAATGTCATGGTGTCCAGAAATAGTATTTGTTGTTGTTGCTCGAGCCAAATGTTATGACATTCCCCAAAACAGTTAGATCACGTGTTTCCTTCTCAGCCAATCAGCGAGTCGGTTACATCCTCCTTCTCAGCCAATCAGAGGCCTGATTACATATGATTTCCCCGTTACATAACAATTCGCCCTTGAGATTTCGTATATAACGGACATGCAATGTGATTCAATTATCAGAAAGTATTTTGACGCTGTGTAAACAACAATGGATAAATTTGATGAATTAGACGCCATGTCAACTTCAATTTGCAATGTAAGTACATTTTTTATTTTCAAACTAATTTTCCTTGGACATCCTCCAGTATATTCAGCTAAAAAGTAAATATATTCCTTTACCCCAAATCCCCCCCCCCAACCATACAAACATCATTATAATCAATGGAAAACATAAAATATATTATGTTAACCTCAAAACCTAACCCCCCCCACCATTGTTTTACAATCAAATTCTCGCAAAAAGAAATAATTATCCTTCCTTCTATATTTCCAGCTAAAGTGACCGCTGACTTCTGTCAATTTTTAATGAAAATATCGCTCTGGTTTTGACATAATGCTCCAGCGCGATGCCTAAAATTAGCTGTCACCCTTTTTAAAGCACTTCCTGTAAAAGCTTTCTCAGATCAAAATGAGATATTTTTCTCCTGTCAAATTAAAACGCTTTCATGCAGACAATTAAGCTATGCCTATGCAACCTATATAAAAGTAGAGAAACAAGTTATTTTTGAATTATGGGTCTAAAAATATGCCCCTCCCACCACCCGTGTATTACAAACCCAAATTCTCGCAAAAAGAAAAACCATTTTTATAAATTCCTTCCCTCAATATTTCCAGCTAAATCCCCCCCCACCACTCTAATACAAACATCACATTGCAAAGAAAACGAAAATATATTCTTTTACCATCGAAAGCTAACAACCGCAAAAAGAAATACATTTTCTCAAATTTATTTTTTCTCTGTGACACCCGTCGCTATTAAGCCGCTAACTTGACAATACATTTTCGCAAGCATATAATTACTTTGTAACCCTTTTTCCGGCTTACAAACGTAGTCAATGGAACTATTCTTCTGTCAAATTAAACAGTTTTAAGCAAAAAGAGATTGCAATTTATTAAGCGCAGGCATATACAATCTCTTTTTGGAGAACCGATGAAATCTCGTTATTTTCAAATTAAGATCTAACAATATATTTAGGACATTGGTGAAAGGGGGTGGGGACCATAATTTTAAAATGAAAAACAAACTGTGTCTTCGTGTTTGGGCTGTAAGAGAACCGAGGGGTTCTAAGAAAAAAAAATAGCTTTATTATGTGTACATTTACATCCAAGATTGTAATTTAGGCCTATAAGCTGCTATGCTAACAATCTCTTTTATATTTTAAAGACCTATAGACGGTAAACATTTTAAAAATTTTCTCAGCATGGTAAAAATAGGAGCTTTTCTTGCAATTTTTACCTATTGCTGTAGTTTTGGGTTTAGGGGGAGGGGGCTTCTTAGTGATAATTTCATTTCTAGAAAAAATTATATGGATGATGAGACTAACTTTCTTTCTATAAAAAGGGGCAAATTATTTTGAAACTAATTTTTTCTCTTCTTTTTAAGGCAAATTATGAAGAATGCGTGCCCCCTCCTTCCAAGAAAGCCAGAGATGACGAGACAGCCCCATCAGTGCCAGCCCCAATGCAGCCTGGCAGAAAGTTAAAGAGAGAGTGGGTGGCTTCTTATAATATGGTGAACCCTGCCGAAGCTATGCAAGATCGTTAAATAGCCGGCCCAGTCGCGCAAGAACATAGCGACGCCCCCCCGTCCACCCTCCAACACACACTACCTGGGCCATCTGGCACCCAAGTGCAGCCGGGATATAAAAATGTATGCATTTTTTCCTACCTTTCTATTTATTCATTTTTTCAGTCCTTTTCAATCCCAATATAAACTTATCTCTGTGAGATATTAACCCCTCACGCTCAACCATTGGTTTAAATTTATACCCCTCGGAGATATCTAAATGTAATTTTTTACAATGAAACCACTCTTTTCTCTGCTCCCCCTCCCTCGGAGATATCTAAATGTAATTTTTTGCATAGAAACCGCTCTTTTCTAATCTTTGCTATCGCTTCGATATCTCATAAGCGAATATTTTTAGGTAATTTCTATTAATAATCACTGCCATTGAAACTCAAAATGCTGTTTTATCGAAACTTTGCTATTTTCTATGCATTCCCCCCTATCTCTTCGCCGTTATCTCATAAGCGAATATTTTTCATGGGTAATTTCAATTAATGCTCACCATTTGAAACTCAAAATCCCCTATTTTTCACAATTTATTATCACAAAGTTTCAAGAGAAGGAACTGAGTGAGATTATTCACATTTATCTATTTGTTACATATGGATCCCATAATTTGCGCAAGGATATTTTAAAATAACTTTCAATCTTACAAAGCCTTGCCAATATTTTAGTGATGGAGAGACATTCCTGAATAAGAATTAACGGTTCTCGAATTTAATTGTACTGTTTCCCAGAGAATACACTTGGAAACAGAACAGACACGCGATTAAAAATAATCTAGGCTCATTTGGAGTCATAGACAACCTGTACGGGGAGTAGGCGAAACGACTTATGCCGTCTAACAATACGGTTTTTTGGGGCGTTAGGTAAACGGCTGGGAGCCGCGGAGCCCGGACTGCGCCGCTGGGTCCGGGGAGTGCTGTGGGGGCACGGTTAGGGAAGCGCCAGGGGGATGCGCCATGGGTCAGGGAAGTGCCACAGGGATACGCCATGAGCCAGGGAAAGTGACTCAGGAATGCGCCACTAGCTCAAACCGCAGCACAATACGTATGACGGGCCCCGAGAAGCGCCACAGGGATGCGTCGTGGCACTGGTACTTACCACCGGGTGTCTAAAGCGCACCATAGTATAAGGGTAGGGGGGCGCTGGGGAAGGGGGAGCGCCAAAAAAAAAAAAAAATTTGAACACTTTGAAAGTAAACGACCAAATTGTCGCCTTCTATTTCATATCTTAGATTATCTTCAGTTTAATTAACCAATTGCTATTAAGCAATAATAATCCAAACTTTAAAAACAGTAGGGATGATTTGAACAGATCGAAAATAAGCTATTTTTTTCATTTACAAATTGGGCGAGCATTGGTCCCTTATTCGCCGTCCAGTGAAGACGGGGAAGAAGAGGAGGCACGTGTGGAGTCCCCCAACAACTTAACATGGGATGATTTACATCAAATTCCAGATAATATTGACGAGTTTATTGCTGATTTTTTAAATGTTGATTATAGCGCTGTTGTGCTGTTAGAATTGAGTCAAAACAAATTGAAATTTTTTTATTTTTTTACCGGGGAATTAACAGAGACCCCTCAACCCCCCTAAACCCAAACGACTCCACTTCGAACAACTGAAGTGGAGCATTCGCCAGATATTGTTGAACAACTTGGGGGAGGGGATAATATACACGCGGGGGAGGGTGATACAACTCTCCCAGACTTTCAGCTGTCCAACAGAATTTTAAATAATATAGTTGTTTTCACTGCAACGTTTGGTGATCCCTTTAATACACTTATGGGGGGAAAATTTGTTTATGACCCTGTAGAAATTGTGCATGCATATGTAGAAAAAATTCGTGCACTTCTGGAGAACCAGATTCAGTTGTGGGGTGGGGAGTCAATTAAAGTCTCCATTGTTTTAAAGGTTTTTTATTTAAATGAGGGAAAAAGCGAGGTTTACTATCATTTTATACATTCCGAGATGCGTTTGGTTTATTCAAATTTAGAAAATTTTGAGGGTGCTTTCATGGATTGGGTCGATCAAATTATAACGCATCTCGAGAACTTTAATGAAAACAGTAGTGGGTCTCTAGTTCCTTTTGTGGAAAATTTAAGCATAAACATTTGTCAAATTAAGAAAGATTTTATTTTAAGAGGGGGGCATGAGGATGCGTGCATAGTTTTAAATTATAATCCAGATCTAGAAGGTTGTAAAGGTGTCCAGAAGATCTGTTTTGAAACAGATCAAAAGTGTTTCAGATATGCTTTCATCATCTCAGCATTCTAGCCTCTAGCTCGGGACGCTACCAAGAAGAATTTAGATCACTGGGCTATACATGGGAAGGAAGGGTCCCATTTCCCAGTTGTAGATTTTTCTTGCTTAGAGGGGAAATACCCAGTAACGCTAAGATCTATTGACATGTTTGAAAGGGCTAATGCTCATTTAAATATTGGCGTTACTGTTGTACACTACGAAACAGAATTTGAAGATGGAGTTCGTTCTAAAAGGAAGGGGGTAGTCATCCCTGTAAGGAGCACCTCAGTTGATTTGGTTAAACACTGGGTTTGGTTGCTAGACACGACACCGAGTCAACCGAATGCACTAGGTCATTGTAACCCGCTCACTGACCTGCGGCGAGTTCTGGGGGGTGGTAAGCATAAGGGGGTATGTTTCTACTGTCCAACATGCTTGTCACAATTCCGTAGTGATATAAAACCACGGGGTCATATGAGGCACTGTAGCCGGCACGGATATCAGACAGTGGAAACGGTTTCAGGGGATAGGGAAATTCTACTATTTAAAAATTTCCAGAATACCCGTCTCCAATGAAAAAAATATCTGTAGACTGGGAGGCTCAACTGGTGGGAGTGAACTATCCAAGATATCAAAACCGTAGTAGAAGAATACCTGGCCATTGCAGTGTCCTACGCCTAAACGCAAAGAGATAATTCTAACACCATCTAGGGGTTAGAAATAGTTGAAACAGTGGATAAGGGGGAGTGCATGGTCAAGACACTGAATAAACTGAGCGGCACGTATAAGGGTTCTATTTCTCGTGTGAGAAATACGCATTTTCCAATGGTGTTGTCTGCAGAGGATCGTATCGCGATTAAAAATCAAAACATCTGTTGGGTAGGTCAGGGGGAGTTTGTAGAGGGGGATAAGGGGGCTAAAGAGAAAAGAGGGGGAGGGGAAAGTCAGAGACCAGGACCATGGGGCCCCGGACCTCGCCTCGGGGGCGAGTAATGTTAGAGGGGGTGTGCATCAATCATGTAATTTAAATGTTAGCCAGCAGTTTTGTATCCCTATTTTTATTCATAATTCCAATTATGGTTTAATATTTATTTGACCGGCACTGGAACGGCTGCATAGGGAGGGAGGGATAGTAGATTGTCCATGGGTAAATATTTTATTTATCTACAACATAATTCCCAAATTGGCTGAGAAGTTGCTGCTTCTCGAGCTGAGATAGCAGGCAGTGGATAATGAGCGTATGTGCTGGAATAAAATCAGGTTTTTAGATTCTTTTAGTTTTTTCCCCAAGGCATTGAGTCAACTAATTCAAGTGCAGAAAAGCGACAATTTTGATAGCTTTCCCTTGCTTAAACAGCGCTTTCCAGACAGTGAAATGTATGACTTGTTGACTTGCAAAGGTATACACGCATACGTCTATTGCTGCTCTGGCGCAAGCTTAAGCGAGGAAAAAATACCTCCAATTGAAGCTTTTTACAAGTCACTGACCAACAGTGAATGCACAGCCGAGGAGTATGAGTTTGCAAATAAGGTGTGGTCCAAGGGGGATTGTAAAAATGGGTGGGATTATTGTAGACTGTACTTGGCCAGTGACGTTCTAACTCTGTTGGATATAATCTGTAAGAACACAGACCAGATCCATTCAGAGTTCGGGTTAGATATAGGTTATTATTTTTCTACACCCCATTTAGTGATGGATTTAATTTTAAAAAATAGCAGCGAGGAAATAGGTCTAATCACAGACGTAGATTAGCACCTTTTTGTAGAGCGTTCAATGCGGGGAGGGTATTTTTTTCATGGGGACCGTATCTTATCAACCGATCCGAGCGGACAAAGCACCGGTGCAAAGTCAAATGCAGTGTTCTTGGACATGAACTCATTGTACCCCTCGGCAATGTCACACTACTCTTTGCCGTGTGGGAACTATCAATGGCTTGAGAATCCTTGTGAGTTCCCCCACATTACCACCGTCGAGGACAATGGGCCACAAGGATGGTTCTTTGAAGTTGACGGTCACATTCTGCTGGCGCTTCACGACTCAGTCAAAGATTTTGTCTTTCCCTGTATCAATCGGCCCGTGATCAGTGACTCTCTGAGCCCCTACAATCGTTCAGTGGTTGAGGATATGGGGATGCACTGGGCCCCATCTAAACAGAAACTGATTGCTAATTTGGACCCTAAGGAGAATATCGTTGTTCACCATGTGCTTTTGCACTGGATGGTGAGCAATGGTTTCAAAATCACCAAAATACACAGGGTCCTGCAGTTCAATCAGCGACCATACTTGAAAATGTTTATCGACGCCTTTGTCGATAATCGCTCTAGGGCAAATTCAAAGGTGGAAAAGGAAATGTACAAGCTTATCCTAACTTCGGCGTTTGGCAAAATTTGTAAGAGCGTACGTTATAGATCTCGCTGTGATATTGTGACTGACCCTCGAGAGGGGGCATGAATGAGTACCAATCCTAATTTAACCTCATTCGCGTGCATAGGGATCGAATTTGTGCTTCTACATAGGTAAAAGCACAATGTGGTACTGACCAAGAATATTTCAGACGGTAGGTCAGAAATGGAAATTACCAAGAAGCTCATGTTGTCATTCCTTTACAATGTGTGCAAGATGCACTGGCCATGGGAGGGGAGGTTCAAGTTTACTATGGTGATACAGATTCTCTGCTGTTAAAGGTAAATGGGACTGAAGATTTATTGGGTGATTTAGAAAAGGGGTTGCAAATCAGCTCACAGAGGGATTTCACCAACCGGAATCCGTCCCTCTACCACGAGCCGGTGAAACGTCAAGCCCTCAACTAACTATTAAAATTAAAATCAGAGACGGGGAGTGATGTGAGATCCCGAGGTGTTGTCCTGTGTCTCAAAGTTTATTGGATGGAAACACAGAGTGGGGATAAAAAGAAAGCGTATAAAGGGCGCCTACATATTTTGTAAAGAGAAATTTCAACATGAGCGTGTATAGAGACTGTAGAGAAAGACTGTATAGAAAGTAGCCTAGTGCCGAGAGCTCAAGTGCTTGCAATTCGCTCGCTACAGTATAGAAATTATACTGTGGGAGTGGAAAAGAATGCAATGTTATGTTTATCCGACAAGGTCTATGTGCTCGAGAATGGTGTGACTGTTCTACCCCACGGCCACTACCGTATTTCTAATCGAGTTGAATGCATAGACTATCGCAATCAACTTGGTCTGGATAAATTAACCTAATCTGACTAACCACCCAAACCTCTCATAAATTAAATGCTCCAACCTGTACATAAATTAACCTATTCTGACCTAATCTACCCACATTAACACAACCCCATCTAGCCCAAGCACTAACCACCACCACTAACTCACCCACTAACCTAACCCGTAGCAATGACGATACCTATTCTTTTTCCACCGCCGCTCCCGGGGGGGTGGGGGGGGTCCCTTCCCGCGGCCGTCCAGGGGGGGGGGGGGGGGGTCCCGCCCCCGGCTAGCTGGCCTTCGGCCCCGCGGCCCTGGGGGGGGACACCACCTTTAAATTCACCGTAATCAAGTTCAACTGTGCTACTAGCAATTTCCAAGTGTGTTTATTTTATGTTGTACAAAAAGTGTTGTATAGAAAAGTGTTTTTTTTTTGTTTTTTTTTGTACAGAAATATGTTTAATTTGACAATAAGTGCTTTAAAAGATGGACAGAAAAGTGTTGTATAGAAAATTGTTGTAAAAATATGTTATACAGAAAAGTATTTTAAATAAAAGTGTTAATGTACAAAAGTGCTATCATTGCAGTTCATGTTGAACAAATAGAGTTTTCATGTTGACCATGAAATTTTGTCAACTGTTCTTGTTGAACAAGTGTTATTATTTTTATCGTTGTGCAGTTCATGTTGACTGCAAATATTTGTTTTCATGCAGTGTCGAAATAAATGCTGCCATGAAATATTGTTTTTTTGTTGTTCTTGAATAGATAGATCTATGTGAAAATTACTACTTATTCATTGAGCACATATGATTTACAGTTAGTTGCAGTCCGACTGTTGTCAACATCATGTATCAGTTTAAAACACCCTTCAGATTGTTTTCTGTGTGGTTCCTCAATGTTGGGAAAAACAACACTTTTAGCTAAAATAATTCATAATTGCGATAAAATATTTTTGGAAAAAGCAAAAAAAATCTACTATTGCTATAGTATTTGGCAGGAGTCCTATGATAAAATAAAAGCTATTGCGACATCCATAACAATACAATTCATACGGGGACTTGATGTTTTCAATAGTATTGAATCGAACTCGTGGTTAATTATTGATGATTTGTCTGAATCCATTTAAAAGTTATCATAGGAAATACTAAAATTGTTACCAGTTCGAGCCCACCATGACCATATCTACATTTCTCTGGTTCTAAACAATCTGTTTCATCAGGGAAAATGTATGCGAAACCTTGCTTTGAATTACACTGTCTATATTATATATCGAGTCGTACATGATTCTAGCTAGCTCATAACTCTCAATAAACAGATATACCCCGGCGCCCCTACATTTCTGTTGTCAGCGTACATTCAGGCGACTAGCAAGCCCTACGGTTACATTTTGCTGGATCTTAATCAGAGCACGCCCGAGGATCTACGTGTAGTCACCGACATTTTCAACAATGAAATTACAGTATATCTTCCGGTGTACAGTAGAAAAGACTATCAGTCACCATTATGACACTGAAGAAACTACACGAACAACGGCATCTGTTTTCTGTTTTAAGCACTCCAAAACCATTGCTTAGGAAGGCTATACTCAAACACGGGGTTGACAATGATTTCATTAATCTAATATCTGAACTTTGTTTAAATTTAACTGAGGGCAATGTTCAACTGTCAGAAGGTGTTAGACAACAGACAAAGCAACATCGTTCCACTGTACGCGCCTTGGCTTGTAAAAACAAGGGAAAAAATTTAAAAGAACACGGCTCCTTCAAGCAGGTGGTATCTTTTTCACACTTTTACTACCGATAATTTCAGGACCTGTAAACAGTTTTCTCTAGGAATAGAATGGCAAAACCATATAAATTGACACCATTTGAACTTGTCCTCTCACCCATCGAAAATTTTGAAGACAATCTAAACAAATTCATTAACGACGAGAGTATTGCCGACGACAAAAACTACTTTTAGTTCAAGATGCATTGTGACGTGTGGACAAACATAAATCATATCGTGAGAGACCCATCATTGATCCCCCTAAACAGGAAGCATCTCCTCAAGATTCTGCAGCAGCATCAATGGAGAAGGACTTGAATTCAATTGTAATGAAAATTGGAAACGTATTGCCAGTCACCTATCGAGAACAGAGTAAAAAAGTATTATCTTATCTCATGTTGGAAACTGGCGATCGGGTTCAAGTCGAGAGCACAGGGAAACGAATTATAATTCAGGGAAAAAGTTATAATCTCGTTGATTTAATTTGTGACATGGTGACGAATCGTAAAGGACTATTATCCTTTGACAATAATAGATACAACTTTCTCTATGTCTCAAAATTCCCCAAAAATATTATTGGCAATAAGAAAATTCTAAAGAAACTAAGAGAATATAGTCAACCAGCAACACCATCATTTAAAGAAGAAGAAGATTCAATATTTGAAGATACTATCAGCGCCATTGATTTTACAACACCCGTGGTTGCTAGTCAAAAGCGAAGACGAATTTAATCGCCCTCCAGTGTGCAAAAGGGGAGTGGACATTACACTACATGTTTACGCTCAAAATGGATGAAGTTCTGAAAAGTGTCTATAAAAATATTGGTGAAGCGGGGAGTTTAAGTTCTCCCAAAATACTTTCCAAAGCTGTCTCCGGCACCACATTGAAAAATGCGAAGGAGTATCTAGAAAATGAACCGAGTTACACATTGCATCGGAATCACAGGCTTCGTAGGAACCAATATTTACAAACTAATACCTTTGTCCCTCTGCATATAATGCAAACGGATCTTGTAACTTTAGACACGTTTCAATGGCGTCACAATGTACCCTACAAATATATTCTAGTAGCAATCAGTGCCTTTAATCGCTTCGCATCTGCCAATTCACTGCGTTGAAAGAGAGGTGTTGAAGTTGCTCGGGCCATTGGAAGTATTCTTGAACAGGATTCATATAGAAAAATTCAATCGGATCGTGGCAGTGAATTTGTTAATCCCCATGTGCAAAAGGTTCTTTTGAAATATAATACAACACTTTATCATAGTCACAGTCCGATAAAGGCTGCATTGGCTGAACGATTAATAAGAAATATTTGTCTATTAATTTCAAGATATTGTACTTTGAAAAATACACCGGCTTTTATTCATGATTTAGATAAAATCATTCAGATATACAACCATCGACCCCATCGATCTCTGTCCAACTCTACACCAACGGATGTTCATTATATTGAAAATAAATTTGATGCTTTTCTAAAGCAATACTCCAAGGGTGAAAAAGACAAAAAGAAGAAGAAATTCAATGTTGGTGATACTGTTCGAATTAATAGAACCACCAGTATTTTTGAAAAGGGGAATTATTTATGGGGCATTGAAATTTTCAAAGTTTCCAAAATTATCGACACCATACCTTTTACTTATCGGCTACGAGACACCAAGTATAATGAGATTTATGGTTTCTCTTATTACTAAGAATTGAAAAAATTTGGAAACACAACCGAAATGTATAAAATTTTACAAATGTTAAAGAGTAGTCCCTGAAATGACAAGAGACACCTAGATGTTTGATGTCTAGGATACAACGCGGATTTTTATTTTTGAATCAGTTCAGAAGACATTAACAATGCCCAATGATTTCTGTGTGATTTTCATGCCAAATGTTTCTGATCCTCTCTACAACGACCTGAATAAAACAAGTGATTTTTTGACGAAACTCTCCCCCACCGTCAATTTTGATGTAAAGTATGAAGTGGCTCTTGTCGACTGTATTCTTAAAAATACCTATGACATCCTGAGAAAAGATCGTAAATATGATATAAAAATTAGACCCTATGATTGGCCGCCACCACCAGGTGATCAAGAACAAATTCAAAAAATTAATTGGTTGGATTATCCATATATTGAATTACCCTACGAGGAACTCACCTGTATGAATGATTTATGTCGTTCTATTAATGACAGAATTTCCGCTCGTAAAAAGGGAGCTTTTCATTTCAACTATTCGAAGGAGGAGGGCAAGATCTACATTAGTTCGCCTATTGCCAGTGAAAAGGTTATTCTCAATGATAATCTAAAGGATGTTCTTGGTTTTAAGCTCAATATAATCAATGGTAAAAGTGCCGGAAACACTAATTTAATTTTTGCTGACTACCCACCTGCCATCTCCAAAGACACTTGTATATTTCTCTATGCTTCATTTGCGGAAACATATTGGGTTGGTAATTCGAATCTTCCCCTCCTACGAGTTCTTGAACGAAAAACCGATCAAGAACATATTCATCACTACATTATAAAGCATCTTCAGTATATTCCCGTAAACACTTCCTATTTGGAACTCTGTCAGTTAACACTAAGAACCGAATTGGGCGATCCCATAGCAATTTCGAAAGGTTTGGCTGTGATTACATGCCATTTTCGACCCATATTTCAACAGCAAGATGTCTAATAGAAAAGTGGTATTCACTTGTCCTGATATTGACTGCTATGTTAATACTCTTGGCCCAAGACAACAGGGCAATGGACTGAACTATTAGAAGGGGCTTACTACAATGTCTGGCTGCGGCCTTGGCAGCTGGTTTGCTAAGCTGTTCTCGCTCTTCACTACCACTGGCTAGAAAATATCTTGTACTGGCTGCGACAGATTTTGCATCCTCTACACTATACGATTGGGGCTCTGGCAAGGATTTTAAAAAAAGTGCTTCGGAAAATCTTAGGTCCAGTGCGCAAAACCTTGGCGAGAGATTAAAACAGACTGGTAAAGGTTTAAAAACGTCAAGAAACAACACATCCATCATCAGTCTCTACTCAGGACGGAAACGTAAGACACCCTTATTGCCAAAGAAAAGAAGGAAAAAGCCGGCACGTAGTATAATCAGCAGCCCCAGGAAGAAAATTACTAGATCAAAACTAGAGTTCTTCTCCTATGATGTCATATCTACCGCATAAGGATTTTCAACCTTTAATCACCGCCTCATTGAATCTATTCAATGCCGAAAATGTTGATGTGAGTGTCATACATGAATACTATGAACAATTTAATCCACAACAACCCCTCTCCGACAATATCCACTTTCAAATTTATTCCAATGAAGACTATTTCGTAGATTTATCGTCCTCATTTATAGATTTACAAATGAAAGTCCGGAAATCCAATAATACAATACCAATTCGGGCCAATGGGATATCCTATGAAAATTGTAAACTGCATAATTTATTTCGTCAGATTAGTGTCTACATCAATGGCACGCTGGTGAGCACAAGCAACAATCTCTCCAACTATGTAAGCTCTTTGCAATTCATGCTGATGAAACCCAAGTCATACAAGGAATTGAGAGGCGCCTCCAATGGATATGAATATATTGCTAATACTGATAGTACAGATGCGCTTAAAAATGCTACAACTACTGACTTACATCTAGTCGGAAAAATATATCATGAAATATTAAATAGATCCCAATGGTTACCACCCCCTGTGCAAGTGGATCTAAAACTAACGCTTGCACCATCCAATTTCATATTGAGAAAGGAACTTGCTGGCAATCCCGATGTAAGTCTCTCCCTCACCTCAGCAATACTTCATATACGCAAACAGCAGGTCATGAGTTCTGTTGCTTTGGCTGTGGAAAAACTGAGAGCCAATGGCCACAATATTCAACTACTTTTTCCTCATACAATCACCAATCAACGTCATATTGCCGTGGACTCACGCACCTTCACCGATTCATCCTGTATCAATCGTGAAATTCCATCAAAAATAGCGTTGGCCTTTGTAAAAAACGCCAGTTCAACAGGATCATGGACTGAATGTCCACATAAATTCAAGATGTTTAGACTTTCATCTCTTGTCCACAAAGTAGACGGCATCACCCTCTAAAATATATCTTTTGATAGATACTATAGTACCTTGTATGAGTTGACCAAGCAAACCCTAGATCATGATTCGCAACTATTCGAAAATGGTATAACCGAAGATATGTTTGCTAAAATACATGGTATCATTGTACTGGATTTGTTGGGTACACAGGATATGAGTATAGTACGTACGGGGAGTGTGCGTTTAGAGTGTACATTTGCCGGCCCATTGGCTGAGAGTATTGCCCTAATCTCACTAAATCAATGTGACACATTTTGGTAAATCACTACCGAAAGCAGTGTTTTACTAGACTTGGCGCCATGAAAACTAATCAAATAATCAATGTATTTAATATGAACCCCTACATCTCCCAAGACAATTCCTATTGTCTACCCTCTGACTATCTTGGAAAAATTCAAAGTGGCAACAATACCTTAATTATTGTTGATAGCAGTCCGTCGACTGTGCTGATGGGTCATTGGCTGTGCATCTTTTAAACAATGAAGACGATTGAATTTTTTGATCCTCTTGGTCTACCCTATACATTCTACACACCCCACATCAGAAACTATATTGAGAGCAGTGGGAAAACCACTATTCAAAATCGAAAGAGGGTGCAGGATCTAACGACTAAAAGCTGTGGCTTCCATGCAATACTATATTTTGTTTTCCGTTGTCGTTACTATACTTACAAGCAGTTTCTCCACATTTATATTTACAATCCACGTCTGAATGACTTTCTAGTGGAAAATATCCTCTCAGACCTATATAGTATTGATTTCAGTGCCCTAAGAGTAAAGTGCTTAAAAAATTGTTTGTGAATTTGTTTATTAATAAAATGTATATATATACAACAATGTCTTTAAATCTTCACTTTAGATTTCTTCATCTTCGATGTATAGGCAACTGTCGTGAACCACTAATGCTGGTAAATCATTTGGATTCACAGTATATTGATCTTGATTGACTGCAAAGTCAGGGTCACATTTTCTACAGTACAATGTAACTTCACTCTTGTCATATCTCTTTGTATAGTCAATTATACTATTTGCATTCATATTATGAAATTCAAGAGTTTCAATCTGTCTATTTGAAGCAATATCACATACAGTGTTTTCAAGTGGTGAATCACATTCCGTCACAGCCAAATAAAAATCACTTTGCTTATAGTCGTAGTAGGCAGTGTCATCACATCGATGACGTAGAAACCAGATTGTCTTGTTACCCCAACAGTTGAATCGTAGACCAGATTCCTCTTCCCAGAATAATTTAAATCCGCGACGATACCATTCTCGTAGAAATAAAGTGAAATCACGTTTGGGGTTCTTTCCAATCATAGCGGGGTAAGTATTCTCCCACTGAACACATTTATCATAGTGACAATTGGAGCACAGGTGCCCTCTAGGATGAGAGTCACACACCTCCTCAAGACATGAATTACATCCTTTAATTTGTACTGCATAGCCTCTATGTAATTTACAAGGATTACATAATTTACACTTTTCACTATAGTCATCAATAATTGTACAAGTCTCACATTGATTCCAACTGCCACGAGTGTACATGCACAATGGACATATATAGAACATTTTTCGGTTTCCGATGTCAACTCACTCACAGCTAAAACGAAACTGATCCTCATCGTTCGATAAATTCAATGAAAGGGAAATGGGGGAGAGAGGAGTAACTCTGTGACGTTACCTCTTTCGAATGAAGGAGGAGCCATCTACATTGAATCCATTGGCATTATTTTCAAAAGTATATCCACAATATGATTCTGCTTTGTTTCAATTAATATATCAATAAATTGACTATAAGCATTTGAATCACATTTCGAAAGCTTCATACAATAGTCCAATAGAGGAGAATCCCTTCTCATTATATCGTCAAGAGCTCCCGGACAAGAGAATATCCTGCGTTCAATAGATAGCTTGAGGAAAACATCATCCAAAATCAAATTTTTTTCCAGAATCACTAGATTCTATCTAAGTCTCTTTTTCTCGAATTTATTTATATTTCAGTCCTTTCACTCAGAGCGATGACTCTATACTATCACTGAGTCGTTATGAAACACGTGATACTGTTTCCCGTTATTGGATCAATAAAATTCCCAATCGATTACGCAATCAGGTTCTCGGAAATCCACTCCCCCTTCAATTACGCAATCAAGTTCTCGGAAATTCACTTCCCCCTCGAGTCCTAGATCAATAACATTGTTCCCGTTAGAATTCAATGCGCATGTGCAACCTTCGTTCCGGAGTTATTACACATAGAAAAATCAAATAAATCGACCTTGGAAAAAGAGGTCATTGACCCCATTACGTAATCATTCTCCCTAGGGAGGCTATGCCCTTATTTGGAGTCCCGTCAGTATTCTATGCCCATATAAGGAGTCCCGTCACGAGTCGGACCCCCTCCTCTACTTATGCATTGTTTTTCTGAGCTTTCTAAGGTCAAGAATCCTTATCCCTTTTGATAAACGAATTATGACGTGGCTTTTAGCCTTTACATAAGGTGTATTCTGTTCATAAAGAAAAGACGCACAAAGATAACTCAAAGCAGCGCAATTTTCTGCATTTGGTATTCAAAAGCATCAATATTGCTGATAGGGAATCATGTTTCAAGAAATATGATTCTTAATATTTTCACTGACGAAAACGAAAAACAGCAAAATTACCCCTTTCCCTATATTTCCAAAAATACTCTTTTTTAATCATCATTTACAAAATATCTCTATCAACCTTCCCCCTTACTTCTTAGGAATTGGCATCCGTGCAAGCTTTCTAAGTATTTGCTTACAGTACTTCATATGTATATATCTTAGGGAATCAACTTCTAAAATTGGCAGAAGTTGTAACTCAATCCCTTTAAAACCGTTATTAGTAAATGGTTTGTACAATACCAACTTTCATATATATATATATATATATATATATATATATATATATATATATATATATATATATATATATATATATATATATATATATATATATATATATATATATATATATATAAAAAAAATATATATATATATATATATATATATATATATATATATATATATATATATATATATATATATATATATATATATATATATATATATATATAATATATATATATATATGAAAGTTGGTATTATACGAACCATTTACTAATAACAGTTTTAAGGGGGTTGAGTTACAACTTTTGCCGATTTTAGAAATTGATTCCCTAAATATATACATGTGAAGTACTTAGAAAGCTTGCAGCAAATACTTAGAAAGCAAATACTTAGAAAACTTGTACGGGTGCCAATTCCTAAGAAGTAAGGGGGAAGGTTGATAAAGGTATTTTGTAAATTAAGATTTAAAAAAAGTATTTTTGGAAATATAGGGAAAGGGGTAATTTTGCTGTTTTTCGTTTTCGTCAGTGAAAATATTAAGAATCATATTTCTTGAAACATGATTCCCTATCAGCAATATTGATGCTTTTGAATACCAAATGCAGAAAATAGCGTTGATTTGAGTCATCTTTGTGCGTCTTTTCTTTATGAACAGAATACACCTTATGTAAAGGCTAAAAGCCACGTCATAATTCGTTTATCAAAAGGGATAAGGATTCTTGACCTTAGAAAGCTCAGAAAAACAATGCATAAAGTGAATTTTGTTTTTTCATTAATTCATCAGGAGAAAGCCCATCCTCCTTAGACTTTGCATCCTCATTGTTGTTATTTATCAACAGAGACGATGGATTTTACCCAATTAGACGGACTTTTCCAAGGAACAAAATTACAGAAGTACAACAGAATATCCACATAGTAAATATATGCACCGATTTTTTTTCACAAGAAATCGGAATCATTTCGGGTTTTCAAATGCAATTCTACCTCCATTTGGAGTTGTCTGAGATATTGTCTTTAATTGTTATTAAATAAACTTTTAGTTTATATAATATAAACTTTTAGTTTTTTTTTCTTTTTTAGATGAAATGGGTTTTATTTTTAACTAATAATTACATCATACTTAACTGGCACTTGCCACATTTCTTTTAAATAAGATTATCAACTTAACGTAGAGATGGTAAGAAAGTATGACGTTGTATTAATCCACTATTGTGGCTTAATAAAACGTTTAATGAATTTACGAGATTTTTCTTTGTAAAGAATTAATTTGATGTTCAAACCGTGTTCAATTTTACACAATTATTCCACTTATTCCATAAGGTATTGTACATAAATGTAATAAGTTCTGTTGAACGTGGAGTTTGCCATCCCAGGATAACCTCACTAGTGCTTTCATATTCTGGGGATAACTGCGGCTGTCAAAAGGACACTTATTGATTTTTTTTTTTTTTACACTTTTTTACCCTTCGATGACATCAGAACACTTTAGTGTCGAAAAGGACCACTTTAGAAGAAAAGAAAAAACGTTCAAACCAATTCCTTGTTATGTTCATTTTTAATCTTATCGAGAAATAAGTGCTTGCATTCCACAGTTTTTATATTCCCACATAAGGGATTAATCCTCTTTTCATTTGCTTTAATTTTTAGCCGATTATTATTGCGCAGGTGGGCTCAAATCTCTCTTATTATAGATTTTTTTTTTCTTCTTTTTTTTTAGAACCGGATTTTTTTAGAAGAAAAGAAAAAACGATTTGCTTTGCTTTTATTTTTGAGAAGTATAAATCTTGTCTGACATGAATTCACTGAAGAGAAATGTTTTTGAAATAATATTTGAATTAATACAGCAATTTTCATTTTGCATTGTAAAATGTTTAGGCTGTGAATGGTGCTTTTGTAAACAATTACAAATTATACATTATTAATTATAATTATAATTGAATTAATACATTATTAATTTATTAATTAATTAAAATGTTCGAATGATTTAAAGTACCAAGGACAATGAAAATATAATCTGAGTGTTGGAATCGTTTAATTTTAATATTAAAGCATTAAAATTAAATTTTATTTAATTTTATTTAATTTTAATTTTGCTTTAATTTTAATTTAAAAAATTTAAATTTGCTTCAATTTCAATTCGACACCCCAAATAAACAGAATCTTTAGCTTCTTCAGTGTTCTCCTGTGCACGCAGAACAAAAGCTACTTCACTATTGTGACTCATACTGGGTCGGAATGTATGATATTATGATTACAGGATTTCATTGAGTACAGCTACAGATATGATGAAAACACAGCATCATAGAGAAGGGAACGCTTATTGAATAGCAATAGTTTAAAAGGACTGCTTGTGTCACATTTTCTTCGTTTTGATATGCTTCATTATGTAGTAGCTGCCCTCGGAGTCCTAAGGTATTTCAACAGAACCATCTGTTTGTTCGGATTTGAACCTTACATCACTTGGGGGGCTTTGAAGAGATTTGAAACTCTTTCCTAATAACAAAAATCGGCGTCAGCTGGCAGCACACCCCCTTTTTCTCTAAAAATCAGCTATTCACCTCCGAAAAGAAAACGGACACGGCGTCTATTAGCACAAACAAACATCTCGGGTTACCGTTCAATAGCAAAAATTACAAAATCCTGCACCTCCAATCTTGTTTTAGTTGATTGGTATTATCAGTAAAGAGCCATGTGCCATCAATGTATTGTTTTTCCCCGACCATTTCATATGGAAAGGTTGACCTTACAAACTGGGAGGGGGACTCATTTGATTAAAATTGTAAGTTCTAATACCCTCTGTAAGAGTCTAAAAAGAATAGAAGGCAACAAATCCCCTCTCTCTGTCCTTTTTTCTACCCCTCCATTTGATGTCTAAGGGAAATTTTGATGTAGCATTTCCATTTAGAATAGTCGAAGGTTCCGATAAAATACCTCTGGGGATAAGATGGCCGTCACTACCCTGGTACCAGGTTCGTAAATATTGCATATTTCCAGTTATTTACTCGATGGTTTTTTATAAAGAAAAGTGGGTTTGCTTCATACCCGTTCGAAAATTTCAGGGATTGTTCTCAGGTCAGATAACCCCACCTTTTTTTATGATAGAGAGAGGGGGAGGTTATGGGGTCTAAAACGGACCAAGAATTTTTTGGTCCTGATCATTCCATCCGTAAATCCTTGGACAAAGAGGACCCTAATGTACGAGAAATGTCTTGGGCTTGGCAATTCTATAAAAAAAGGAACCGAAATGGCAGCAAAACTGTTTGCTGGAAAAATTTTGATTCCTCCACAACCGGACTCAACAAAGCATCAGAAGGCGGCCAGAATACTCTCATGGTCCCTTAGTGTGGCATGGGGGGATATTGAAAACTATGAAGGCTGTATTTGAGAGGCCAAGAGGTCTTTTAAGCACCAAAACTGAATAGAGGGTAACCTACCTTCTTTCCATGCCCTTTTCAGCTACCTGCCCCCTCCTTCCTAACCCTTGCCATATTGGATGGACATTTTAAGATTAGCAACGAAGCTAGGGACATTAGTGAAAATGATTTATGTTTAATAGAGAGGAAAAGAGGCTTGTACAAGAATTACCTGAGTAATAGATAAAATTGCCGAGGATCTGGAAGATGCACCTTGACTGCATACTAGTAAAATATTGTACTGGCATGTTAATAAATTGAGAGAGAGTACTCAATCTGGACTTGTCTCTCTTAAGATAGGAATTGGGTCATAATTGGTGACGGGTGGATTGGTGATGACAAGGTCCGGGTGCTGATAGTATCTTAAATATGGTGCCTATGAGGTTCGAAATAAGTTACTAAGGGTTATGAATAGTATTTTTAAAGTAGGGGCTTTAGAAAAACCATAATTAAACCCTTGTATAACAAAGGTGATAAGATTGAATGTGGTAATTACAGAGGCATTAGCCTGGTTTCTGTCGGTAGCAAATTACTTAGAATAAAGATACTTTCTAGACTTTGAGATGCTGTTGACGAATATTAAGAAAAGAACATTAAGTGAAGTTTTAAGAGAAGAGTATTGTGGTTGTAGGAGGGGTAGAGGATGTGTCGGCCATATTTTCACTCTTAGATTTATAATTGAGAAGTACCTGAGTCATCAAACACCTTTAGTCCTCAGTTTTATAGATTATTAAATAAAAAAACAAGTATTTTTTTAACTGAAAGTAAGGAGCGACATTAAAACTTAAAACGAACAGAAATTATTCCGTATATGAAAGGGGCTATTCCCTCCGCAATACCTCGCTCTTTACGCTAAAGTTTGAATCTGTCAAACAACTTTATTTTTTAAAACAATAAAAAAGTTTAGCGTAAAGAGCGAGGTATTGAGGAGAGGAAAGCCTCTTTCATATACGGAATGATTTCTGTTCGTTTTAAGTTTTAATGTCGCTCCTTACTTTCAGTTAAAAAAACTTTTTTTTCGCAGACAAAATCAAAATATTAACTTCTAGCAAACACCGTACTCCGTAAACGGTTTCAAATTAAACTTTGAACGAGTTAATTTGAAATGTTAATAATTAATAATTAACATTAAATAATTAATTATATTTATAGATAAATTAAATATTAATAAATAAAAAGAAAAGATTAATAATTTTAAGATTATACTTTAATATGAGATTAAAAAACTTTTCTCATTTTAAAACATAAGAATTACAAAAATAGCTCCGAATAGAGACTCCAACCGTCATTTTAACTCATGAACCCTTTTATGTGCTAGAGTTATGTATTTGACACGTATGCAGTAGAACAAAAGGAGTATTAAAACAAAATTCTTAACTCGACGTGTTAACTACTTAATTGTACTTAACGTAGCATGTTTGAGAACCCAACTCTCATGTTAACGCGTTTACTTGTAAGAGTCTTGTAGTTGACAGATTTAATAGAACAAGAAGAATATTATAACACAATTCAAAAGTGAAATCATTAATTTCTAAATATGGAGTGCGTTAAATGAAGGTAAGCACGGTGTATATTAAATCAGTTAAATCATTAAAGCTAAAATTTTCACCGAAGGCGAAAATGTCGGCAGAAATTTTGCAAAATTGCCCGAAATTTATCAAAATCCTTTATTTCTGCAGAAAAATCGGCATAAATCAGGTAGCGATTCGGTAAAATTTAGGAAGATCGCCCCCCCCTCCAACGAAATGAATCTCGGGATGCCCCTGCAAGCATGATCATTAATATACTACTATGTTGTTACTATATCATCTGATCTGTGTTATTACAACGTAATGTCCATCTTCCTCTATGCTAGCTAATACCGGAAGCTAAAGGTCCATCCGGAGAAACGTGTCCCAGATTTTGAAAACATGTGCGTTAGAAGAGTCCTGAACATATCGTGGCAGGAAAGAGTCACTAACGTTGAAATTCACCGAGAAACCGATTGGCCATTGCTTACTGACATTCTAAAACGATGGATTGACTCCCAAATACAGCGTAAGAGTGACGCAACGAGGGAAGGCGTAAACAAGGTCAGCCAAGACACATCTCATGACGGCTGTAGGGACCTCAGAAATAAGAATCAAAGTGAGAGGACGTTATAACCGCAGCTCAGCTCTGAGATGTCTGGCGATGTTTTGTGTACGCCCTATGTGCCATTACAGGCTCTGAGGGATCTAAGTTAAGGTCTGCGTTATTACACAACCCCTATTATGCATCTAATAATAATCATTACTATGGCTCCACACATTCAAAATAGCAATGCTGTCGTGACAATATGAATAACAGAAACACTAATACTAACATGGACAGTGACAGGTAATGTCATAGACAGCGATAGAGTAGTGACAGGTAATAATGATGGCAATGCCTAAATTCTTTACCAACAATAAGTAAACAAATAAACAGGGAGGTCAATTCGTTCAGAGTTTTGCTGCTCGAAAAGATTATGATATTATACCAATAAAATATTTAAACAAAATTCTTAAGAAAATCACCAGCAAGGAGGAAAATTTCCCTTAATAGCATATCTAGGGCGTGTTCTTAAATAAGTACCAAATCTATTAAAACAGAAGATTATATGTATTAAGATGGTAATGATGACAAAACATAAAATGTGTTTGCCATTTGGATCTATTTTCCCTTACTAAACTAAAATACAAGTTAAATAGTTACGCCAGCAAACCGAAAATGAAGAAGGAAAATAATAAAAGGTAAACATGTATGTTCCGTCTTTTACTATCCTTTCTTTTTATTATTAATTAAAGACACTTCTAAAGTTTCCTAACTTTAGCCCATTCCATATGAAGTGTCTCTGGAAAAAAATAAAAATAATAGGGATTTAGGAATTAGGGATGGATTACTAGGGACATTACTATCCATGCTCCAAGCAAATACGTGAACACCGTGCAATCAGGAAATTTTTAAGCATATTAATAAATAATAAATATGCTTAATAAAATAAACCGAATAAATACCAATATAAATAATAAATAAACAATAAAACCAAATCCTGCAAACAAATCCTGTTTTTATGTTTTTTTCGCATTTTCTTTTATAGACTTGAATCAAATTTACTTCTGATCTAAGTATTTTTCTTACTGATTATTTAGTTCACCTCATTTCCAATTGTTCAATTTTATTTTTTCTTCAAAGTTAAAAAAAACTTCTTTGCTTTTGACTTTCGCCTACAAGTTAGTTTTTAAAGATTGGTGTAGGCGTTAAGAAAAAAATAACTCCGATGAATAAACATTATTTGTCAAAGATACTAATGACAAGGTTTACAAATCTCTTTTCAAATAAGAGTCTTGTTCTGGAAGGTATACTTTCCGCTAGAAATTCCGCTAGAAATTGTTTTTAGTCAACCCTCGGTATGAGTGCAGCAAAAGAACTTTCTTCTTAGGGGATAAGGAGAAAAAGTGTTTTGATCAATTACTTTTGAGGGTTCTTTTCGAGGGGTGGGGGTAATGGATTCCATAGGGAGTGCTACCCCCTTACCCTATCCGCCCATGGTCCTCGACTGAGCAAACCATGAGATAAGTACCACAACTGATTACAACGTAAATTTTAGTGTATCTGATGTAAACATATTCGGGATAAGATTTGCAAAATTGAATTCGAGATAAATTTTTTGACAACGTATAATTTTTATGTATTCACTTATATTTTTCGGTATAATTTTTTTTTAATTCGGTACAATTTTCTTTTTAATTCAGTATAGTTTCTTTTAATTTGGTATAATTTTTATATAATTTTGGTATAATTTTTTTTTTAATTCGGTATAATTTTTATATAGTTTCGGTACAATTTTTATTTTCGTAGCTGGACCCTTAATTTTTTGAACTAATTAATTTCATAGATAAGAACCTTGTAAGGGCCCTTCCTAAAGTAAGGCTCAAACACTTATATTAAGGCGAGATGCACTGAGCCAGACAAAAGTTTTCGATAAATTTTTTGACAACGCATAATTTGTATGTATTCGCTTATATTTTTCGGTATACATTTTTTTTTTAATTCGGTATAATTTTTATATAATTTCAGTACAATTTTTTTTCGTAGCTGGACCCTTAATTTTTTGAACTATAATTTCATACATAAGAACCTTGTAAGGGCCCTTCCTAAAGTAAGGCTCAAACACTTATATTAAGGCGAGATGCACTGAGCCAGACAAATGTTTTCTATAGTTGACACACTAGATTATAATGTTTCAATTCTGGCGTAAGATTTTTGACTTTGAAACATTTGTGACAGCAATATCGGCAGGTTGTTGCTGCCGTGGCTCACCGTCTGCTTGAGCAGGAACTAATCCTCGAAGAACAATCTAAAAATTATCAAATTTAAAAAATGGCAATATATAGAAATATCAAATGAGAAATGTAGTCTAAAGACAAGAAGCAAAACTTCTAAAACGAGCATAAATGAATCAAATTATGAAATAAGTTAAAAAGTACCTGTTGAGATAAGTGGAAAATAGAGAAAATGACAAATAGCATAATGTTGCTAGAGGTTGCTGCACAAAAGGCTCGATTTTGAATCCGTTGGAGTGGAGCGATACGACTTTTTGGTACACCAGCGAGAGAGGACATGCATATTCCATGACAGGTCTGAAGTACAAAATGAATATTGGAAAAAAGACTCGTCAGGGAGGAGACTCTTGCATCTTAGGATAACTCCTAGCTTCTTGGAGCAAGAGGATCTAATTTTACTGACATGCCCAGTCCATGAAAGATCCGAAGAGAAGTTAACTCCAAGTAGGCTAGTTCATCAACTCGTGTTATTGCCTTTCATTTGAAGAAAAAATCAGGATGAGCCCTCATATTACGCGCCTTAGAAATTAGTAGCTCTTTCGTTTTTGATGCGTTAAAACTGACAAGCCACGCATCTGTCCCCTTCTCAATTCTTTCGAGGTCAGCCTGAAGCTCCTTGTGGGGTTCGCTGGGATCTTCGTCCTTAGCAATTGATGTTTAGTTGTCGTGTCATCAGCAAAGGGATTGAGTTTCTTCACAATTTTAGTACCCTAGATTGTTTATAAACATCAAGAAAAGAATTGGCCCAAGAATACTTCCTTGGGTTACTCCTGATAAGACTGGGTGTTCCTTTGATATGAAGTCAGCAAGGACAACCTGCAATGAACGTTGACGAAGAAAGTCAGCAAGCATCTCAAATAGTCGACCATCAGCTCTATAGGCTTTCAGTTTACAAAGAAGTTCCTTGTGCCATACGTATCAAAGGTTTTTGTAATGTCAAAGTAGAGAAGGCGAGTATCGTGCCCCTGAAAAGGAGCTCAACCTACTCTTGATACTGTGCAACCCGACAGTCTAATGTAGATTGTTTTCTGCAAAAACCGGATTGCGTGTCAGCCAACAACAGATGTGACTCGAGGTATTGGTAAATGGTCTTATTAATGACGATTTAATAAAGTTTACCTACACAGAACAGCAGACTTATTGGACGATACGATCCTACATTAGTAAGTTCGGACCCTCCCTTTGGGACAGGGAACAAATGAGCAATTTTCCAGGTTTTCAGGAATGATCCCGCTGCAAAGCATTTTCTATACAAAGAGGCGAGAGGACCTAGCAAGTTCAGGGGCACATCTTTTGAGGATGAGATTGGGAATCGTGTGAGGTCCTGAAGCTTCGGTGACATCTTCATGGCTTTGCGGCCTGAGCACTTTACTAGTAATTATATTAACGCTGGTGATTTTCGAATCTGTTCGTGGTGGAAAGGGGGGAGGGGAGACTCCGGCGTCATCAAGTTGGGAGACCTTTGAAGAGGCCCGTGCAAGAAATCTACCTTTTCTTGGCCTGACTGGATCAGCGTCCCTTCAATATCAAGCAAAGTAATTTATGTTGGTTTAGATGAGGTTAGAGCTTCTATGACGACCCTCCACCACCGGTTTCAATTAAGAAGATATTAAGCCAAGGTGGAAAGGGGGGAGGAGGTAGATACACAGTGAATATAATTTCCTGAATGAAAAAGAAATCATTGAAAAAGAAAATAAGACTTTGTTCTTTTTTAATGATATTTGTACTATAACTAGATAGGTCAAATCAGTTGTAGTTTGGTCATAGAATTTGGTAGAGGGAGATCTGCTCCAGGAATCAGTCATTTGTATCAATTTTTATTTCCAGTATTTAATTAAAACTTTGATTCTCTTATTTGTCATTGAGGTGCCTAATAAATACTGATAACGTCCTATTCCTTACGTTTTGGATTCACATACTAACCAACAAATGTAGGCCTGCCTCTATACACAATCAGACCAGATACCATTTCTTCCATCAGTAACCATTTTTCTATAACATGGCAGAATTTCTGATTCGCCTTTTTTATCCAACGCAAGCTATTTCCCGCCAAAACAAGCTGGTGGAAGTGAAATAACATAGACACACCTTTTATTTAAAGTTACAAAAATTATATGACATCATCTAAATTTCAGAATTTCCTCGCGCTGCACTGGATTGAACCTGTAAACCTTTGAGTGAAAAGTCCAGATTTTTCCACTACGCTTGCACGAGGTAATAAGGTATATTATTTGAAAGTATGATGGTAATTTTTATCAAATATCCCTTCCTGATATTATGCTAGTCCAAACTTTGGACAGTTATTACCGCAGCAGGCATAGTTGGAAAAAGTGATATTGACGAGTCTTAACAAAGCCCCCAGAGATTAATTCCCACGAGGAGGGGAATGGGATGTCAAAGCTTTAAATTTTCCATAAACTTTCGTTCTTTTTCCGAATAATAATAACCGCTGTTCTTGTTGGTTTTTTTTCGTTGTACCAGGCGGGAGGTTGTGGGGGGGGGTATTTTAAACCATATATACCGCTCTAAGAGAACTCATAGGCTGGTGATCATCAGTCCAATTAAATAACCTGAGCGCAAATTCGATACTAGAGAAATATAAAAAAAAAACCTGCTTTCAGTTTTATTTGCATCCAAAAGTACGTGAATACAGCATCAATACTGACCAAAACATGGATAATGAAAAGATAGAATTTGAAAACACTGCCGAAAAGCTAAAAATTATATATATACAAATATATAAAAAAGAGAAGCAGTATGGGGGAGATCATTTCCAACTTGTTATCATGAGTACCAACATTTTGCTTAAAAATGAGCCATTCAAAGGTCAAATTAAAGAGGTCTATAAAAGAAATAAGGCATAAAGTTGAAAAATAAGTTACGCAGTTTTATCTTTTGGGAAAGTAGGAAGGGGGATGGAGTTAATGTAAGGTATTATGGGATCAATCCTAAGAATCTCTGTATTTTTGCATTCCACTTTCTACAACATTTGCATTCTACATTTGCTGTCTTGCATTCTATTTTCGCATTCTACTATATTAGCATTCTACATTCTTGATATTTTGGTTCCACTTTGAAGCCATATTACTACTATTTATGTGCTCTTATAAAATAATTTTCTTTTTTCAAATAAAAGTATGAAGCAACATTAAAATTTAAAAAGAACAAAACTTATTCTGTATTATATATTCTATGTATTATATATATTCTTCTGTATTATATATATTCTGTATATATACCTATTTTTCATGAACAACTACTCAAACAAAAGGATCACTTAATGGGAATAAAAACTATTTTTAAAGCACTAAAACGTTAGTGTACAGAGCAAGGGATATTGGATGGGCAGATCGATTCATATATGGAATAATTTTATGACAATAGAGATGAATTTGGGCAAATTAGAATTGTGGCATTGAAAAAGGGCAAAAGAAACCCCCCCCCCCCCACTAACTGGCTGCGGAGTGAAAATTCTTAAATTAGTTTGCTTAGGGGTAGAAATTGATTTAAATTGTAAAATTATGCGGTTATTCAAGTGTTTGGCTTTATTATTTACTTATTTGACTTTTATTCACAAATAACATATACTAAAATAAATGAGATAAAAAGAGAAACGTGTTCACGTGTTTGGTTATCATTTAGAAGTAATATATACTGAAATAAATACCGAAATAAATACTGAAATGAATGAGAAAAAAAGAGAGATAAAAGTATTCAATTTTTAGTTAGCATTCACAAGCAATGCATACTGATCTAAATGAGAAAAAAAGGGAACAAAAAAGTATTCACGTGTTTGGTTATCACTCACAAATAATTCATCCTTAAATAAATGGAAAAAAAAAAATCATTCACAAATGCCATATATTGAAATAGACTCTGAAAGAAATGAGAGAAAAAAGAAAAAAGTATTCACGTCTTTGGTTTTCACTGACGAATAATACATACTGAAATAACTACCCAAATACATACTGAAATAAATGAGAGAAAAAAGAAAACAATTTCAAGCGTTTGGTTATCACTGAACAATAATATATACTGAACGGAATACCAAAACAAATACTGAAATAAATGAGAAGAAAAGAGAAAGAAAAATTCATGTGTTTGGTTATCATTTGCAGACAAAATTAAAATATTAATTTCTGGCAAACACCTTACTCCGTAAACGGTTTCAAATTAAACTGTGAACAAGTTAATTTTGAAATATTAATAATTAATAATTAACATTAAATTAATTAATTATTTTTATAAATAAATTAAATATTAATAATTAACAAGAAAAGATTAATAATTTTAAGATTATACTTTAATATGAGATTAAAAAACTTTTCACATTTTAAAACATAAGAATTACAAAAATAGCTCCGAATAGAGACTCCAACCGTCATTTTAACTCATGAACCCTTTTATGTGCTAGAGTTATGTATTTGACACGTATGCAGTAGAACAAAAGGAGTATTAAAACAAAATTCTTAACTCGACGTGTTAACTACTTAATTGTACTTAACGTAGCATGTTCGAGAACCCAACTCTCATGTTAACGCGTTTACTTGTAAGAGTCTTGTAGTTGACAGATTTAATAGAATAAGAAGAATATTATAACACAATTCAAAAGTGAAATCATTAATTTCTAAATATGGAGTGCGTTAAATGAAGGTATGCACGGTGTATATTAAATCAGTTAAATCACTAAAGCTTCAGCTAATAAGTTAAACTCATTAAATGAATTAATTGATTTTAAATAAGGTAATTGTTAACCTAGAAATCAACCGTGAGATTCGGAAACTTTCAACAAAACATATATTCAGGTATTTACTACTACAAGAAAGAAAAATGAATTGTGAATCCTATTACAAAAATTCGTTCATTTCTCACAAAAATTGAGGCTTCGGGATCTTTGCCGGTGCTTCTAGGAATCTAGGTTCAGGGTAATAGCATGCTAGTTTAGGGCCCAAAGACATCTTAAGTCGGGATAGCAGTTTGGTAATTCTTGTAACCGGAAGAACTAATAAATATATACAAAAAATAGATGGCAAGATAGTATGCCCTTGCATAAAAGCTATGGCAACCAGGGGTACTTTTTAGAATCTCTGGTATATAATGTAGTACATCAAGCAACAGTTATCACTGGTTTTCTTCCCCCCATATTGGTAACATCAACTTGTTTATAGTGGCAGTTTATTTGAGAGTACCGTCTATTTTTCTAGAATAGGTAATAACCCCAATGGTACCCTGCAAGGACGAAGGTACTATCTTGACATATACATCATTTTATTGAATTTCCTGGGAACTCAAATTAGGATTTAAAATGCTAATTGTAGGTCCCTTAAAATTCCATGAGTGCCAATATTAGTAAGCTGCACATATTTTGTTCATAAATACTAAAATAAATGAAAACACGAGAGAAAAGAGTATTCACGTGTTTTGGTTACCATTCATAAATAATATATGCCGAAATAAATACTGAAATAAATGAAAAAAAAGAGAAAGGAGAAATTACTACTCATTGTAATACTGTTTATCCTCTTTCATAGAGGAGTACAGCCTCAAAATATTCTTTTTTAGCAAAAAAAAAAAAAAAACAGCAAAAATTAAAGTTACAAATCCCTTCCTGGACCACATATTTTATTACCAAAATTTTGTGGATACAAAAGTACATAATAAAAAAAGAAAATCATAGATTTTGGAAATGGTTACCAACTTCAGATAAAAAGTACAAGCCTGATCATTGATATACTATTATGTTGTTCTATATCATCTGATCTGTGTTATTACAGCGTAATGTCCATCTTCCTCTATGCTAACTAATACTGGAAGCTAAAGGTCCAACCGGAGAAATGTGTCCGTTTGAAAACATGTGCGTTAGAAGAGTCCTGAACATATCGTTGCAGGAAAGAGTCACCAACATCGAAATTCACCAGGAAACCAATCGACCATTACTTACTGACATTCTAAAACGATGGATTGACTCCCAAATACAGTGTACGAGTGACGCAACGAGGGAAGGCGCAAAAGAGGTCAGACAAGACATACCTCATGACGGCTATAGTGACCGAAGAAATCAGAACCAAAGTGAGAGGACGTTATAACCGCAGCTCAGCTCTGAGATGTCTGGCGATGTTTTGTATACGCCCTATAAGCCATTACTGGCTTTGAGGGATCTAAGTTAAGATCTGCGTTATTACACAGCCCCTATTTTGCATCTAATAATAATCGCTCCACATATTCAAAATAGCAGTGCTGTCGTAACAATATTATCGTAGTTTATCATCCAAAGACCTTTGCAAACGTTTTTGACTGAATTTTACGAATTTTACATTTGTTTAATATCACTGCTATCAAAAACCTCTAAAATTGTGAAGATTTGAAACCATACGCGAAGACAAACGACAAGAAACATGATTTTAAATAGGTTTTATGCCAAGAAAGTATGCTGCCATCTAGCGTCTCAAGGCCAACAAGGACGTAATATGCTGTACAATTAATTAGAGCAAACAAAGTGGCATTTTCGTGCGTCCGAATGAGTGTTTTCGACAGCAACGCATAATAATTTTCAGAATACATCTGACACATTCAGATACATCCAGAATAATAAAAGGGAAGTGATTGGATTGTCTTAGGGGAGGGGGAGACAGAGAAATTAAAAAAGTATTAAACAGGTAAAAGAATGTCTAAAAAAAATTGTCTAATGTAGAACCATATTTAGTAAAAAAACAAACTAATCTACGAGTGCCTAACCTCATTTAGGATTTTATGTTGATAATAATTTGAGTTGGAAGAAACACATAAATATGATTTCTTCTAAACTTACACAAGGTCTTGGAGTAATGCGGCGTTTGAAACATGTGTTACCTTTAACTGTTTTAAGACATATATATCATACTGTTTTTCATCCTGTTATTGTTTATGGTTGCTGTATTTATGCATCTAATTTTTCTTCAAATATTAAAAGACTGCAGATTCTTCAGAATAAGGCACTACGAGTACTGGGTGAGTTTGTTCAGTATGAGCATACACGTGAATCTTTTATTAGTTTTAGAATTTTAAATATTCATCAGATCAGGGACCATCAGGCGGGAGTGTTTACTTACCAGGTGCTTAATAGATTATCTCCAGAATATTTTAGAGATTTTTTTAAGTTTAATTCTGATTATCATCATCATAGGACTAGAGGTCGTTGAAGCTTGGTCTCAGAAGTAAGGAGTACGAGTCGATCTAGTTTTGCAATTAAAAACTATGCAGTTAATTTATGGAATGGTTTCCCGGAGAGTATTAGGGAGTCAAGAAAGCCAGTTTCAGTTCAAAATTAGATTAAAAAAAGTTTTTTTTGGGTGGGAATTAAATTTTTTTTTTTTTAATGTATATTTTTTTAATATTTTTTATTTTTTAATGTTAAATTTTAATTAAGTTGTAAATGAAAATGTTAAAAAAAAATGTTAAATTGAGTTAATTTGTATTGAATGGTATGAAAAGAGTAGAAAGAGGGAATGAGTTTTGGTTTATGATAAAAGATTGTGTGACGCTGCTCAAGTCACAATAGTGGCTTAATAAAACGTCATACGTTCTTACCATCTCTACGTTTGTTGATAATGTTATTAAAAAAATGTGTTGTAAGTGCCAGTTAAGTATGATGTATTATTAGTTGAAAATAAAAGTCAAGTCAAGTCTAAAAGTCAAGTCAAGTCATTGCTTTATATATATTTTTACATATTGGAATGAAAGAGCATAACAAAATTAATTTAGGGGGGGGGGGAGGCTTTAAGTTCTGAGAACTGAACAGAACAGTTTAAAAAAAAAAATAAGCTTTCCTAAATTCTTAGTTTTGTGAGTAGTTCCGATCCCCTGGACGCCTTAGCTCCTGGACGACTGCGACCAATACTTAAGTTATCACACATGCTGAAATGGGGATTGTGATAACTCATTTCAGAATTCTATACTTTCTGTTGTTGCCACATGGCTGTCTTAGAAGCTGATCTGAGGAAGGCCATTCTACCCTATTTTTAGGTTCTTTACGAAATTACTTGATTTACTCTTCATTCTTACACTAACTTCATTTTTACACTTAATTTACTCTTCATATTCAGAAGCAATTTCAATAAAATCAAAAATGACAAAAAATTATTTTTCCATCGAACACAAAAAAAAATCCTTTTTTAGAAGCCAATACGATTAAGTCCATACTAAAATGCATTTAGGGATTTAGAGATTAGGGATGGGTTACTAGGGACATCACTATCCTTGCTCCAAGCAAATACGAGAATACCGTGCAGTTTTTAAGCAGATTAATAAATAATAAATATGCTTAATAAAATAAACCGAAGAAAAACGAAAATAAATAATAAATAAACAATAAAACCAAATCCTGAAAACACATCCTGTTTTATGTTTTTTTCGCATTTTCTTTTATAGACTTGAATCAGATTTACTTCTGATCTTAGTATTTTCTTACTGATTATTTAGTTCACCTCATTTCCAACTGTTCAATTTTATTTTTCCCTCAGTATTATAAATCAATACTATTTGTCAAGGATAAAAATGTTTACAAATCTGTTAAGTGTCTAGTTTTGGAAGGTATTCCCATAGGAAAGATCCGCTAGAAATCATTTTTAGTCAACCCTCGGCATGAGCGTAGCATAAGAATTTTCATATTAGGTGATAAGGAGAAAAAAATGTGTCCATCAATTACTTTTGAGGATTCTTTTCGAGGGGTTTTTATCCTTGACAAATAGTATTGATCTATAATATTGAGGGAAATATAAAATTGAACAGTTGGAAATGAGGTGAACTAAATAATCAGTAAGAAAATACTAAGATCAGAAGTATACCCCCTTACCCTTACCCTATCTTTCAGTTTTCTAACTAGGACCATTATTTTGGCAAAATCAAATCTGTGAAAAACAAAAACTAAAAACTATCTGCCCTTTTGAGGACAATGCAAAATTTCACATTTTTGTAGATAGGGGCTTGAAATCCCTTCAACAAGGTTCTCTGATACGCTGAATTTGATCTTGCAATTTTTTTGAGTCTTGTTCTGGAAGGTATTACAATAAGGAAGTTCCGCTAGAAATTATGTTTAGTCAAACCTCGGTATGATTGCAGCAAAAGAACTTTCTTCTTAGGTGATAAGGAGAAAAAAAAGTGTTTTGATAAATTACTTTTGAGGATTCTTTTCGAGGGGTGGGGGTAACGGATTCCATAGGAAGCGCTACCCCCTTAACCTATCCGCCCATGGTCCTCGACTAAGCAAACCACGAGGTAAGTAACACAACTGATTACAACGTAAATTTTAGTGCATTTGATGTAATTCTAAACATATAAACATATTCATGTAAACTTATTCGGGAATATATTTGCAAGAATGAATTCGAGGTAAATTTTTGACAACGAATGATTTTTTATGTATTCAGTATAATTTTTCAGTATATATTTTTTTTTATTCGCTATAATTTTATATAATTTTGGTAGAAATTCTTTTTTCATAGTTGGACACTTAATCTTTTGAGGGTTAAAAAAGAACTATAATTTCTTAGATAAGAACCCTATAAGGGCTCTTAAAAAGTAAGGCTCAAACACTTATATTAAGGCCAGATGCACTGAGCCCGACACACGAGATGATAATAGCTTTTGGGTGTATTACACTGGAAATTAGCCTAGCATTTGCAGACACTTTACATTTAAAGTAAGGCTCAAACACTTATATTAAGGCCAGATGCACTGAGCCCGACACACGAGATGATAATAGCTTTTGGGTGTATTACACTGGAAATTAGCCTAACATTTGCAGACACTTTACATTTGTATATCACTATTATTAGCTGTTTCAATTTTGGTGTAAGATTTTTGACTTTGAAATATTTGTGACAGTAATATTGGCAGGTTGTTGCTCCCATGGCTCACCATCTGCTTGAGCAGGAACTAATCCCTGAAGAACAATCTAAAAAGAATCAAATTTTAAAAATGGCAATATATAAAAATATCAAACGAGAAATGTAGTCTAAAGACAAGAAGCACAACTTAAACGAGCATAAATGAATTAAATTATGAGATAAGTTAAAAGGTAGCTGATGAGATAAGTGGAAAATAGAGAAAAAGAGAAATAGCATAAAACAAGAGTCAGACAATTTTAATAGCAGGGAACGGATCTAAAGAAGGAAAAGAGTAATTCCTTTACTGATACTTCAAAAACACGCAGTTGAAGGGACAATTCCATGATTCCCAGTATAACAAAATGCCCAATAACATTCACTAATTCAAGAAGTCAAGAAACACGATATACGATCTTACGCAAGCAAAATAACTTTCCGGGGGCACTCGGCGCGGCAAAGTGACTTCATAACAGCTCCTTGCAGGTTGCCTAGCCCCTTCACAACGCCGTCATAACCCCTTGATGTAGCTTCGACGCCAGGGCGTCACGTCAAGCTGCTGACCACTTGCTAACGCCCCTTTTTCTTGAATTTCTGATCGGGTGGAATATGAAACAGCTTTCCTGTAGTTATTGGATAATCCTGTGTCGTTTTCTTGCACAAGAATTTCATTTTTTTTTACACATATATTTGACTTTTTGAAAATTCCCTTCATGTGTTTCTTAATTTTTGAGTATTCTGTGAAACGAAAATTATGCTAAATGAATTTTTTTTTTTTTTTAAACGTACTGTTTTTAAAAATTCACTTGGTGTGTTACTGACTTTTTCAAGTTTCTGTTTAAGTTTGCGATAAAATGTTTCCTTGAAAAACTTTCTCACACTTTAAATAAGCACTTAACCTAGTTAAATCAATTATCTAAAATAAAAATAAGAAAAAAAATACAATGTAGGCTTATAGTACAAGAAAGATATGTATGTTCACTCTTGCAGAAACAAGTTGAAAAATAATTTTTCTGAAACTCTATACTTGCTCCTTTTGCATATGAATTCTGCATAACTATTCATATGCTTGCATAATATAACTTCCAAAGAAAATGAATTAGTACAATTGATGTGCTGATGTAGGCGAGGCTTTTGTTCAGCATAGGCTCAAATAGGTGCATGAATATAAAGTTGTGAAAATGTGAAATTTCTTAACATTCTTCAACTATGAGAGAATAAATGAGAATAAGCAGTAAAAATTATATTGCACATCCCGCATGTGTGGGGATGTGATAAGTTTTTTTTATTGTTAAAAAAATAGAGTTGTTAGAAAGTCAAACTTTAGCGTAAAGAGCGAGGCGTTGAGGAGGGGACAGCCCCTTTCGTAAACGGAATGATTTCTGTTTGTTTTAAGTTTTAACGTCGTTCCTTACTTTCAGTTAAAAAAAAACTTCAGTTTTTTTTATATTTAATTTTTGAACGTTTTTGAATTAATGCAGGTTTTGATTTTGGCTCACCGTACATGAATAATTAAAACAAAATTCTTATGCTAATTTTCCTTTAATTTGGTTAAACGGCTTTCTCAAAAGTTGTTAAATTTTATTTACGAACGTTTTTAAACTTATGAATTAACTTACGTAACGAACTTCTATGTTCATAGATTTTTAATACGTATATTAGGGGGGTTCGCCCCCTAGTCAATACCTTGCTCTTTAAGCTAAAGTTCGAATTTATTTCCAGTTCTTTAAAAATTACCCTTAATCACAATCAGTTAATCAGTTGAAATCAGCTGAAAAACTTGTTTTTTTTTTACTTAATTTCTGATCTTTTTCTTTAATGATGCTGGGAATCCGGCGCCCCCTTCATAGCAATGTTCCTTCCCCCATGAAAAATTTCTTCATGGAGAGATCCTCCTATATAAACCCCGACCCACCCCCCACCTACCAAAAAAATCCCCCCTGAAAACGTCTGTATACTTCCCAATAACCAATACTATATGTTAACATTGGGTAAAGTTCATCCCTTTCAGCCCTCCCCCGGGGATTTCGGGGGATTAAGTCATTCTAAATGACATTGTTATCCTATTTTTGACCATGCTGAACAAAATGGCTATCTCAAAATTTTGATCGGGTGACTTAGGGAAAAAATGAGAGTGGGAGGGGGCCTAGTTGCCCTCCATTTTTTTGGTCACTTAAAAAGGGCACTAGAACTTTTAATTTCCTTTCCAATGAGCCCTCCCGCGATATTCTGGGAGCATTGGGTCAATACGATAACCCCTGGGAAAAAAAAAACAACAAAAAACAAATAAACACGCGTCCGTGATCTTTCTTCTGGCAAAAAATGCAAAATTCCACATTTTTCTAGATAGGTGCTTGAAACCTCTACAGTAGGGTTCTCTGATACGCTGAATATGATGGTGTGATTTTCATTAAGGTTCTATAACTTTTAGGGGTCTTTCCGCCTTTTTTCTAAAATCAGCGAAATTTTCTCAGACGCGTAACTTTTGATGTATCTATTGGTATCAAAATTCCGTTTTTTAGAGTTTCGGTACCATTGAGCTGAGTCGCTCCTTACTTACAGTTCGTTACCACAAACTGTTTGAAAGAATTTGTTTCCAAATTTATAGAAGAAAAACAATTTTTCAAAATCTAGAAAGTGAGTATCACAATACAAGGTAACTTTCAAAGTTTAAGAGAAGGAGCAACAAATTCAGGGATGAGACTTTTGCATCTTAGGATAAATCCTAGCTTCTTGGAGTAAGAGAATCTAATTTTACTGAGATGCTCAGTCCATGAGAGATTCGAAGAGAAATTAACTCCAAGTAGGCGTAGTGTATCAACTCGGGATATTGCCTTTCTTTTGAAGACGAAATCAGGATGAGCCCTCACCTTAGAAATTAGGAGCTCTTTCGTTTTTGATGCGTTAAAACTGACAAGCCACGCACCTGCCCACTTCTGAATTCTTTCGAATCAGCCTGAAGCTCCTTGTGGGGTTCGCTGGGATCTTCGTCCTTAGCAGTTGATATTTTTGTTGTCGTGTCATCAGCAAAGTGATGAAGTTTCTTCACAAGGTTATCCCCTAGGTCGTTTATAAACACCAAGAAAAGAGTTGGCCTAAGAATATTTCCTTGGGTTACTCCTGATTAGATTGGGTGTTTTTTTGTACGAAGTCATCGAGGACAACCTGCAATGAATGTTGACAAAGAAAGTAAGCAAGCACCTCAAATAGTCGACCATCAACTCCACAGGCTTTCAGTTTACAAAGAAGTTCGTTGTGCCATACACCATCAAAGGCTTTTGCGATGTCAAAGGAGAGAAGGCACATATCGTGCCCCTGAGAAAGAAACCCACCCCACTCTTGATACTGCGCAATCAGACAGTCTAATGTCGATTGTTTTCTGCAAAACCGGATTGCGTGTCAGCCAACAACAGATGTGACTCGAGGTATTAGTAAAGGGTCTTGTTAATGGCACTTTCATAAACTTTACCTACGCAGGACAGCAGACTTATTGGACGATACGATCCAACATTAGTAAGGTCGTATTCTCCCTTTGGGACAGGGATCACATGAGCAATTTTCCAGGATTTCAGAAATGATCCCGCAGCAAAGCATTTTCTATACAGAGAGGCGAAAGGACCAGTAAGTTCAAACCGGATTGCGTGTCTGCCAACAACAGATGTGACTCGAGGTATTGGTAAAGTGTCTTATTAATGGCGCTCTCATAAACTTTACCTACGCAGGACAGCAGACTTATTGGACGATACAATCCAACATTACTAAGGTCGGATTCTCCCTTTGGGACAGGGACCACATGAGCAATTTTCCAGGTTTTCGGAAATGATCCTGCAGCTAAGCATTTTCTATACAGAGAGGCGAGAGGACCAGCAAGTTCAAGGGCATATCTTTTGAGGATGAGATTAGGAATCGTGTGAGATCCTAAAACTTTGGTGACATCCAGCTGGCTTTGCGTTCTGAGCACCTTACTAGTAGTTATGTTACCGCTGGTGATTTTCACATCTGTTCATGGCAGAAAGGGGAGAGGGGAGGCTCCGCCGTCATCAAGTTGGGAGACTTTTGAAAAGGCCTGTGCAAGAAAATCTGCCTTTCCCTGGCCCAACTTGATCATCGTCCCTTCAACATCAAGCGAAGGAACTTATGTTGGTTTATATGACGGTAGAGCTTCTATGACGACCCTCCACCACCGCTTTGCAGGGGCACTTTTCCCGGTCCTCGTCTGATTCAGTGAAACATCATTTCATATGAACGTTCTTTCTGGCCCTGGTCGCATTTATACAACCAGCATTGAACCAAGGCTTATCTCGAGTTAAGACTTTTACTATTTTTGATGGGACGAATTGCTGAATGGCCACTGTAATCACTATTTTGCAAAGTAAATCTTCTTTATTTGGGGCTTCTTTTAAAATTTACACAACGACTTTGCCTATAAGAAGCTTTGCAGACCATTCTAATCTGTAGGTGATACTGCCTGATGATCCCGTCGTGCTTTACAGGTGGGGGTATTTTGAGATTTCCGAAAGCTATAATTATCACAAGGTCGCTGGCAAAAGAATAGATTTCGACACTAAAGGAATCCGAATGATCAGTTAAGAAGATATCAAGCCGGGAAGATCCACGAGGGCCAATATAAGTGTCGATTTCAACAGCTTCAAAGCTGTTCTAGGCAATAAGAAAGAATCAGGTCTAGCAGATCTACGCCTTCCACATCAGTCGTACGACATTTCAGCTAGTGGCCATGATGAATGTTAAATCCTCCTTGGATTATTATACCTGATTTAGGGAACTTTTGCTTCACAAATTCCAAGCAATCTTCCAGATGTCCGATGATTTTCATCTTTGGTGGGCCATAGACTATACCAATAACAAAAAATATGTTTGGTAGGTTTACTTTCACCCAAAGGACCTCCTTATCGCTAGGAATCAAAAGTGACGAAAATGGGATGTTAGCTTTAAGGTATATAGCAACACCACCTCCAACTGGCTCAATGGGTAGTTAGTCCAAACAGTGGACACAAGAAGTCCTAAGACAGACTTTGCTATATCAGATGAGGAGTGGTTATAAGACATCTTACTTAACCTCAGCAAGGGTAGTGGTGACCCCAATAGGAGCAGGAGTCGACACCTTGCAGTACCTACCACTCTCAAGCTCTGCTGGCAGGGACGCCAAACTGTGAGTGGTGGCCCGGAGCATACCACCACATACCCAAACTAGCAGAGGCCGGCTGTCCAAATCTGGATCTTTCACCCTTTCACACTTGTCCTCCTGGAGATGATCCACCCAAGATGGTATCCTGAAGTACCATACAATTTAACCCATTGCTGGAAGAAAGTTTGCAACTAACAGGGCGTGTCTACACGCCGGTGGGATTTGCTTAGTGTGCATCAAAGGGGCCGCCTTCCTCCTCCATAAGATATACCTTTTTGGCAACCTGCATGCACATATTGGGGTCGCATATTGTCTCCTAAATTATTCACCCTGTTTATAAATTCTGTTGTGGTGCTTATGGAAAAGAAGGAGGCGCCGATGGTGAGTTTAGATATTGTTTCCATTCCATAAAGACAGAAAAACGAGCAAAAATGGGGTTTTTAAAAGCCAACTGGAAATACTGAAAAAACGCATCTTAGCGAATATTTCGAGGGGACAAACGCCTCTCTTCCTCAGCGCGAAACTCAAAAATATAATCAATACGAGTGCCGAAGAACAAACCAACAAATAAAACGTGGAAAGTCAATGTGAATGTGAAAAAAAACAATGAAAACAAAAACGAAAAATTAAAAGATTAATTAAAATCAAAAAAATCCAAAAATTGTAAGAATTAAAACCAAATAACTAACAACAATAAAAGCAAGTCATACCAGTATCCGTGATTTGCAAAGAAATTCAAAATTGAACAGCCATCGACGGATACTAGTGAATAACTGATAATTAAAAGAAAAACATTCATTCACTCAAACAAAAACCAAATAGCATTGAATGAGTTTGACAGCTATGTCATTTGACTCCTGATTTTAATAATTGCTAAGGCTCAAAATGAGACTCTTCAACAGCAAGGTGATGAGCATACTGCTTTACTCGTGTAAAATCTGGAAACTCGACCAAACTTACTTTATCCGACGATTGTTGCACGTCCGGTGGCACTACTGAGTTATCAACGAACAATTATGAACCCGCACCATGCAATCAGCTATCACAGAAGTAATCAAGTATAGACGCTGGCGCTTTCTTGGTCACGTATTACGGATGCCGGACAGTAGACTACCGAACATGAAACTCCAATGGAATCCAGGGGGCTCAAGACGCAAAGGCAGGCTGATGAAAACTCGACGCCGGACGCAAGAAAAAGACGGAGCAACAATAAACACTGCTATTGTGCCAGACTGGGCGGATGTACTAGCCGCTACCTAGTTCTGAGAAGAATGGCGGAGTCTCACTAATGCCCTATGAGCCCTGGACGGTGTTGGAGGAACTAAGGTCAAAGGTCTAAGGTCTATGATATTCCAGTGCCCTACAAGCAGTGAAGAAAAAAAAATTATCATTGCTACCCATGTAAAAAAGTCATTTTCCTTGTTGCTCAAGCCAGGCTCTATGCTTCCAGTATGGGATTTTCAGCCATGGCAATTTCAAAATTGTACTTTTTGTTTTGAACCGACGACAATTTTGCGGTTTCAGGTTATTTTTCAAAATTCCCATAAATTATATTTCAAAATAACATTTTACTGTTAATAGTAACATTTTACTCATCGAGATAATAGTTGCCATTTCTAAATCACCTACAAGTGGCGATTTTTTCTCACTTGTCAGTTGTTGTACTTTTTAAGCACCATCCTTAATTTTTGGTTACTATGGGCCGAGTTTCGTTCTTTGCAAGGTTACAGCTGCCGTTCCAACTACGATTGACATATATAACGTAATTCATGTGCTATTCATCATGCGTAAGAAGATGCACTTTTTGTCAAAATTTTCATTTTATTTTTTATACTAGGTTACGTTAATTACAAGAACAATCAAATACAGTAGTTTTCCTTCCAAATGGACCCTTAAACATGTCGTTAATGTTGCAGCACCCCACGAACGGTAACAAAAAAAAAAAAAAAAAAAAAAAAAAAAAAAAAAAAAAAAAAAAAAAACAAGGAAGAAGCAGGGGGATAATAAAAAAAAAGGAGACACATTTTCCCAAGCGAAAAAACAGTTTTACTTGTAACTCAAAAAAGAGGACTGTAATTCTCCTAGATTGGGGTTTCGGCTATGGAGGTTCGAATAGTTCGGTTTTCATCTCGATCGAACACCATATTCGTGGGGTTGTAGTAGGCTATATTTTGAAAATCCCGCAGATTTGTTTTCGCGATAAACTTTTACCACTAAGATTAATCGAAATCATAGTTTCTTTTTCGGCTGTGAAAACACAAAAGACGTTATGCGACATATCAGTCAAAAATGAGTTATATATTGGTTTTACGAAAACCAGGCACGCCTGATTGATTGGTTTAATCAGAATGAATGCATCCCCTTTCATTATCGAGATATTCTTAATTTTATAATTGACTCGAACACGTTATGACCACATTTTGACCAAAGACCAAAATCTTTAAAATCACGACTCTTCCACAGCCACGAAGATTGTCACCTAAGGCTCACTGCAAGATGGCCAGAAAGATACGATTGGATTTTGAGAGGGATACAGAAAAATTTTTTCCAAAACAATTTTTTACTTCTCCACACTTTGAAAAATATCGCTTAACGCCGTTCGCATTTCCACAGCGAATTTTTAAATATGCTTCAAATGCCGATTCTTTTTCACATGACAGTTTTTTGAGAATTTTTTTTTGGATTTTGGTTACTACGGATTAGAAGTCATTATTTACTATGCAATTACTGGTAATACGAGGATGACAAGTGATGGTTTCAAGGTTTAATTTTAAAATATTTGTACACAATAGACATAAACAGAGGGTAAACGCCGGAGACACAAGGTCGAATGACAAAAACCCGGTACATTAATCGGAATAAACCTATTTGACAACAAACAAATAAATAAGAGTTATTCCATGACTCACCAATAGACCGACACCCACCCAGCAAACCCACCGACACCGGACAAATATCCTCTGAAAACACACCAATAAAAAAAAACTAACGGGCGAGCACGGGTAACCGATGACCGGCAGCTCACAGGGAAAAACACCCAACAAAACAATATTGTCAAATGTACCCAGCTTTTTAATATATTATTAATTCTTGAATTTATTTATAAGGATAGAATGAAGTTGCTTTTTTATATTTGGAAGAGATTTGCTGCAATCAATAAATGGTAGATGTAGACACCATGAACCCGTGATTGGAAATAATGGCAAGAACCGTGATCTCTCTGTGCTTAATTTTAGGTGCTGAATGTTCCATTTATGCCGGGTTTCATAAGAATGGGCATGTTGCACAGGGAAAAATTATTCGAACGTAAGTACGTAGGTAGTTCCGACCGGTCATATTTTACCTTAAATAAAAAAGAGTTAAGGGTGAATATCTGTGAAACAGGCATGGTTACATAATAGGATAACGACAATGACGAGGAGACAATGAGAACATGCCAATGACAATGACAATGAGGACATGCCAATGACAATGAGGACATGCCAATGACAATGACAATGAGGACATGGAATATAAGAGAATGACTGCTGAAAATAGGAGTGGTGACAAACGAGGTGAAAAATGAAAGAAATGACAAGTGGTGAATATGATTATGAAAGCAGACAAATGATGTCGATGACTGTTTTGATTGATTTTTTTTTAATTTAGCGAAAAAATTCAGGTGAAAGAATCTAGATTTTAACCTCAACGAACTTGGCATTTACAAAATAAGAAAATAAAATCAATTCAAGAAGTGTATTACTAACAGTCTAAACCCAGTACAATAAGCACAAACGTAAGCACCTATGAAATAAATGTGAGTGTACATTGCTCCGAGAATGTTAAAGCTTTTGAAATTACTTATAGCTTTAAGAAAGCAATATTAAAAAGTAAGATGTCCATAATATAAGCCGTTCCTTTTTGTGGACCATGTCTCTTCAGAATGAGTTCATTCTAGAATGAGTTCAGAAGATCGTGCTTGAAATATTATAATTTGAAGCGGCTGCCACTTTTCTTTAAATTACCCGAATAGTGATCCCGAATTTTATTCCGAATAGTGAAACTCATAAGGCAAAGTAGCACATTTGGGTGAATTGTGCCAATTTTTCAAATTGAGGAAACAGCTTTCATTTAACCTACTGGATTAAACTTTCAAAAGCCTAGAAACAAGCCAAAATTGGTAGCACCGATTTGGAGTCTAGTAATGCAGGGAGTTCAACCCTAATTCTTCTTAAAGCTTACCTTGACTGTATTCGCCTGTCCCAAACGAATGGGGGATGAAAGTCCAACTTGCATCTGCGCAATATGAAATGAAGAAGTGATACCAAAGACTTCAATTTTACCATCATTATAGCTTGCTTCTTCGAAATCTACAAAAAAAAGTTTAGCTACACAAGTTGTTTTTATCAAGCTTATTGCAATTAATTTTTGCTTTCTTATGACGTTCAATAGACAATTGCAATTACTGAATTGAGTTCAAAGCACTTATTAGAACTTATTCAATCAGCTATTTACTTATTGTGCGCCATAGTTTAATCAGCTGCTTCTTTCCTAGATAGAAAATTCTTGGTGCATTTATCTATATTATCTATATCTATATTTATCTTTTTATAAGGTGCTATGAAGCCACACGATTTTTAAATCCAGCTTTTTTTTCATTTCATCTATAATTTTTGGTACGATTGGTTCTAGGTATTTGTTTAGCATAATAATTTTGTTTGAACACACTTTCTAGGAATATTCTCAATAAAAGGTCAAGGTTGCCAGGCCTTTTTGCAGATAAAGGATAATAGAAAAAAAAATCATAGTTTTGTCAGTCCATATCGGGCCAAACGAAAAGCAGGTTTTGCCCAAATGGGTGAAGAGGTTGCAAGAAGGGATCTGATGGAAATTGGAATTTTATGAGATGGGGTAAAGACTGAAGCTTTGAACGAAATAAAGCAAAGAACACCCAGCTGTGTTGGCCTCAGGTGGCTTCATGCTACAGTTTACGCCAAGTTTGAAAAAAGAAACGTGTGCGAAAAATCAGCAGAAAATGAGCAAAAAACGTATCCTCCTGAAACTCTAGGAAGTGCAACTTTTCTGATTGCTGTAGCAAAAAACATATGCTGCCATTCAATTTTACATGGGGAGATGTTTCGGGGGAAATGTCCGGGGAACTTTAAAGCGGGGTTAGAATGGTCTGCGAGTTTTTTTTTGTGGGGGATTTGAGGATTTTCCGCGGGAGAAATTCTCCATGGGGGGAATTTTCTGCGGAAGAAATTCATTACGGGGGATATTCTCAGCGGGAGAAGTTTCTATTGGGTATTCCATTGGGTATTCATTTCCATGGTATTTTCGGAAAAGAATTAAATAAAAAACAATTTTTTTTTCAAACGAAAGTACGCTAAGGATAATTTTTCAGGCGGAAATATCCGCAGACAATTTCCAGGGAAATTTTCAGCGAGGGGGGGGGGGCGTATTTCACGGCATTATTTGAAAAACGAAATTAAATAAAAAAAACAAGTTTTCAACTGAAAGTAAGGAGCAACATTAAAATTTAAAACGAACAAAATCATTTCGTATATGAGATGGTGTGTCCCCTACTCGATGCCTTGCTCGTTGCGCTAAAGTTTGAATTTTTGTCCAAATCTTTAAGAACGACTTCAGAAGCACAAGGGTCATTTAATTAGAAGAAGAACTTTTTTTCAAAGTACTAAAGAAGTTTAAAGTGAAGAGGAAAGGAGTGAGGAGGGAGCAGTCCCTCCTCACTCCTCACTTTAAACTCCTCACTGTAACTCCTCACTTTAAACTAAAGAAGTTTAAAGTGAAGAGGAAAGGAGTGAGGAGGGAGCAGTCCCTCCTCATATACAGAATGATTTCTGTCCATTTTAAGTTTAAATGTTGCTCCCTTATTTCAGTTAACAAAAAGTTAATTTTTGTTTAATCAAGAAAATTGGATCTATACATTACGTTCCATTAGATTCGTATATTATGTAAACCGGAAATAAGGTGAATAAACCGATTGGCTTGTCCAAGTTTGAATTTTTATGAAAAAACATTATTAGATTTACCAAAAAAAGTTTAACTTTTTTATGTTTCAGCATGGGCAAAAGGTAAAAATTTACATAGGGCTCAGAATCTCTATAATTTTATAAATTCCATAATTTAAAAAAAATCATAGAAAATCCCGGCTTGCAGGTACGAAAAGCTCAAAGATGGAGCAAAAGGGCAAAAAACGTTTTTATTTTGATGACCTTAGTACTTTATGTGATAGAACTAAAAGATTTAAAGCAGGCTCAATTCTAATCTAGGGTTTGATTTGGATTTCATTTGAATTGGATTTTGCTAGGATTCAATTAGGATGGGTTAAGATCGAATTAAAGATCTCAGTTGGTTTGGATATATCCTGAAATTTTAAGGAAATAAGCAAATGCCTAAAATTAATCGATACCTATTTAATTTTATTTAATTTGAAATTTAATTGCAAATTAATTATTTAATTCCTATTTGACTGAAAATTAAATAAACACAATAGATACCAGTTTGAACAAATCCATAAGACCAACACAAAAATAAAGTTGAAAAAAAAACTCATTGCAGTTTCCGATGTTAATGCAGCAATAATAATAATAGAAATAAAAATAGTTAAAAAAAAAAAAAAAAAAAAAAAAAAGGTTATTTAGTATTTCCATTAAAATTTCGGACTGGAGGAATATCAAATGAAATAAGTTCAAAATCTTTAAGAAATCTATCCTTCGAAAAAAAAATTAGAACAATATTATTTGGACTTGCCTACAAACAGCTACATCTTTTGAGGAGGATATCTCAAAGATATTGTTTTGGATGGAAACCCCTTATTTACTTACAGATGGAGACGCCCTTCTGGAGTAATTTAAATTTCAATATTTCTTATTCATTACTACTGAATTGGTTCTATGGGAATTTATACTACAATAGGTATATAGGTTCTACATTGGCTCTTTACAATATTTTTGAGAAAATAAAAGTAAAAACACTGGTTGAAATTTCATGGGCTGAGTTCGGAAAATATATCTGTACCATTTTGTATATTATCTTTATTCAGCGTGGTAGATTTGTCCTTAACTAAACAAATAATTGTTGTTTTTATGCATAAGACCAAAAAAAGGCGATTACCTATTTAGCTGTTCAATGGCCAACCATTGGCTAACTAATTTGCTAACTATTAGCTACATACGTTTGCTATTCAAATATATAGCTTTATTGAAGCTTTTTGAAAGTGTTGTTGGAAACTTATTCATTAGCCACAACATTACCGTCATATTTTTTTCGAGCATTTTTTGTAAAATTTGGGTAATCTCTAATTTTCAGAAAATATGTTAAGTACTTAGGCATTTTTATAATACCAATTTGAAATTATTATTTATGTGAGTTTTATTATTGTTTGGTCCCTTCGCTCGACAATCAAGATATCAAGAAAGGGAGAGAGGGAGACAAAAATATAACATAGGAGACAAAACATGGAGGCCATTGGGGTAGTCAGCTCTACCCAACTTATTGAGGTATTCAAGGAGACAGAAACAATCAAGACATCAAGAATGGGAGAGAGGGAGACAAAAATATAACATAGGAGACAAAACATGGAGGCCACTGGGGGAGTCAGCTCTACCCAACTTATTGAGGTATTCAAGGAGACAGAAACAATCAAGACATCAAGAAAGGGAGAGAGGGAGACAAAAATATAACATAGGAGACAAAACATGGAGGCCATTGGGGGAGTCAGCTCTACCCAACTTATTGAGGTATTCAAGGAGACAGAAACAATCAAGACATCAAGAAAGAGAGAGAGAGAGACAAAAATATAACATAGGAGACAAAACATAAGATGCCATTGGGGGAGTCAGCTCGGAAAACTTGTCTCAGATTAATTTATATTCGTTGTTGATTGACATAGTCTTTTTCATTGGTAAAGAAAAGAATATTACAAACCGCTTAATTTTTTTTTTATTATATGAATCAGTATTTTGGCTTACTATTTATATGCTGGACAAAATTTTTCAACCATTTTATATGGTTGACCAATAAATAATATATATAATAATATATAAATAATAATATATGGTTGACCAACCAATAATATACCCCCTTTTGAAAATGTGGACATGCGCAGTATCCTTTGATTTACTTTTACACCTCAAGTTTCCCAGAAAAATAAAACTTCATAAAACAGTGTATCTATGCTATTTTGACAACCTGAATGCACCCACACTCTTTTGATTTTGTTCAATTGTTAGAGTAGAAGTAGTAATAGTAGTAGCCCTAGCAATTTCAGCTTGATACCCTCAGTCGTTCTTGAGATATTGCTGATATGTATTATTTACAACCAACATATACACAGTGCTTTTTGATTTAGTTTCGAAGCAATATAAACTTCCCATGAAAGTTTCTACTTTATGTCTTATTCTAGTCCTAAGATAACTCGCCTGGATATCTTTACAACCTGGCTTCACTAAAGCTATTTTAATTTAGTTCAATAACAGCAGTAACAGTGTCACCAAAAGCACGAGTACTATTGGTAGCCCTGGAAGTTTCAGCTTGATACCCAAAGCCGTTGCTGGGCTGCTACTAATACACCCCTTTAATACCCCACATTTACATAATGTGCTTTAATTCAGTTGAACACCGCCCTCACCGTTGTCTAAAAACTTAATAAAGACCCTCAGTATTAGCAATATAGCAATATAAAAGCATAGCAGCAGAAGCAATAGTAACAGCATTAAAAGTAGTACTAGTGATAGTAGTAGTATTATTAGTAGTAAGCAATAATGGTATACAGTATACTTTTTGGTCTAGTTCAACATCCCCTCCTAATACCCTGATAGTTTCAACTTTATGCTTTAAGCCACTTTTCGGATATTGGTGATAAGCCTTGTTGATAGCCTGAATACACATAATATGTTTTGATTTAGCTCAACATGTTTCTCAACAGTATCTGAAAGATCCACATTAATACCTTAGTAATGTGAGTACTAAGAGCAGCGGTGGTACTGCTACTAGTAATAAGAGCAGTATGTACATAGTGCATTTTTATTAATTTAACGTACGCCTAAACATGTCCTGAACGTTTAAGCCTCATACTCTTAAGCCGTTCTTGAGTTATTGCTGATACGGCCTTTTGAAAGCCTAATACATACAGTAGGTTTCAATTTAATTCATCATACCCCTCAACATTACCTGTTTTTTTTTTTGAAAATACAGCTTAGTCTTAGAAGTAGTAGTAGGAGTAGTATACATATAGTACCTTTGGGTTGGATCAACATTCCCCTCAACATGCGCTGCAAGTTTCAACTTAACATTCTAAGGTGTTCCTGGGATATAGCTCTTACGTCCTTTTAAAACCTGTATCCACATAGCATGTTTCAGTTGAGTTCACTATCCTTTTCTAAATTCCCTGAAAGTTTCACCGTAATACCATTAGCTTAATTAGTATTATTAGTATTCGTCGTAGTTATAGTAGTCGTAGCAGTAGTAGTAGCAGTTGTAGTAGTAGTAGCAATAATTTATTGTGCCCACATTGCTCTTTACTTAGGCAGTACTATTGTGCTGCCACTGACAGCTGCGTTAAGGCATTCAGTTTTGAGGCTTCCACGTCAGAAGTGAGGTTTATTCAACAAGCTTATTGATCTCTTTCAGAGGGGCAGCTTATTTTTTATATCAGTGATAATAAAAAGAGGTTTTCATATCAGTGATAAAGTTTTTTCAACAATCTTGTCGAGCTTTTCAAGAGGGCAACTTATTTTTTTTTTTTTTTTTTTTTTTTAAGACAAATCCTACCACTCTTTGAAAACCCTGTCATTTAATTTTCAAATGACTTGTCAAAAATGATGTATCTACAAACAGATATACTAATATCCTCCCCCTCCCTCAAAGGTGAGGTTCTATTAAAGAGCCTATTAAGCTTTACGAGGGATTTTTTTTCCAAATTTCCCCTTGAAAAACTGATTTTTACCAAAAAATTAGCTAAAATTTTTTTTTTTTTTTATTAATATCCCCTTCCTCCCCCCACACAATTAAGGCCAAGATACTAGCAGGATCAATCTAAAAACAACTGTATAAATGCTTCAATTTTCAAGGTTTTCAGCTCAGAGGTGAGCTTCCTTCAACAAGCTTATCTAGCTTTTCAAGGTAACTGTTTAATTCCACCACAATGCCATAAATTTTTAAATAATTTGCACAAAGTAGGATCTACTCATAAACAGCTTCTCAAACTTAGGAGTTTTGACCTCAGAGGTGAGGTCTAGTGGGATTATGCTTGATTAACACCAGATGCAAGTTTATAATTTATAGATCGATTATTACTTTGAACTGTTGAAATATATATATGAAATATTCCAAAGTTTTAATACAACTGAGAAAACACCCGAAATGTGTATTGCTCATTTGCTATTCCAAGTGACACAAAAATAGATCAGCGATGTTTTAAGAGTTTTTTTTTTTTAGTAGATTCCGTATACTTTCCTGGCTTTATTGTATTTCTACTACAATCTCTGTCTGAATACTATTTTGGGGGTGGATTTTTTTTAAATTGTGCGAAATTGGTTGAAGTGGGACTGTCTCCCTCGAACAGCATTTAGTTAAAAAAAATAGTTTTTATTGTGTTTTGTTCACTCTTATAGCTACAATTCAGCTTTATGTAATTATTCAGATAACGGTCTTATTCAGACCGTTAATGTAATTATTCAAATAACGGTCTAACGGTTAGATAACGGTTTTTCCTTCAAAAAAATTATTTTTATTGTTTTTTGTTCACTCATCTAGCCACAATTTAGCCTTATGTAATTATTCAGATAAAGTGCCCAACGGTCTTACTTTTTTTTAAACGAAAAACTCCTGGAGTCCCCAATTAAATGGCGCCAATTAGGAAGTAGGAAAGTAGGGGGCCTGTGTACCCCTCCTAGATCCCCCCCCCCCGAAAAACCTAGATTTACCCAGAAAAGGCATTTTGAGAAATACTTTTTCGGGTGTTTTAATTGAAAAAAATATTTTTTGGGGTACCATCATTGAACAATAACAAATATGTCCCCACCCCTAGAAGCTGAAAATAGATTTCGCTCAGCTCTTCTTATATCTTCGTGAACTGAAGCAAGTACCCTCAGTAATTATTGAATTGAATTTATTTATGACCCATTGTAAACGCAATAACAGAGTATAAGAGAAGAAGAAAAAAGAAAGACGGAAAATGACAGGTAAAACAAAATTAGAATTCATGAAATAAGCATACAAGCATAATAATTAACCAAATAATTACAAAGTAGACATAACAAGCACAATAAAAAAAGAAAACAAAAGATTCAATGTATCTGCTGATGGCAGCATTAGGGTATATAATACCATAACCCCAAAGGTGCGCCAAAAAGGTGCAATGTCCGAAAAATTTGGAAGCGCATATGAGTTATATAATTTAGCTAGCAGCCGGCGAATAAAACGAAGTTTATTATATACTAATCTACCGTAGGCACTGAACTTCCGGCACTGGAAATAATGGATGAGGAGCTTTCTAGCTGTTTCAAAAGTCACCGATTGGGAGGCGTAAGAGGGGTGTTAGTCGCCTTCCAATCGCTTTCGACTATTAAAAAGGGCACAGGCCACTCCAATTTCCAATTGAATGAACCCTTTTCGAAGTTTCTGCGACAACTTCTTTAATACAAAGTGCCCTGGTCTAAAGAAAAAAATAATAAACAGTACATTGTGCCAACATCGTTCTTATATGCCCTCAGGGCATAAATTAAAACCCTTTCCCAGAAGGTTGTGATGGAGTGACCTCCTCAAAATCATAATTTCTATATGGAAATTAACTATACTGAACCAAATGGTTATCTCAAAATTTTGATTGGATGTCTTTGGGAGAACAATGGGCGTGAGGGGGGGCTAGTTGCCCTTCAATTACTTTCGACTATTGAAAAGGGCACCAGACACTCCAATTTCCAATCGAATGAGCCCTTTTCGAAGTTTCTACGACAACTCCTTCGATACGAAGTGCCCTGGTATGTAAAAAAAAATATATAATACATCGTGCCAACATTGTTCTTTACTTAGGCAAAGCGATTGCGCTGCCTATGATATTTGTAGATCCCAGATAGATGGCCGAAAAGCAGAATCTGCCCCTCTTCACTTGTAAGATGTGAACTAAACATCTTAACAATATTTCATTTCCAATTTAGGAGCAACCGATGCTTCATTTAGATCAACCTTAAATCCTTGGGGAACTGGGCCCCAGTTGAAGAGCACCACTTCTGACTTTTCGGCGCTAAACTTAAGATTTATCTTTGAATATTCTCGACTCATAATCGAAAAAAAAAAATTCCAAAACGCCAGTACCGTTCGGCTGGGATTGAACATATCGTCTGCATAAGCAATAAGAGATACATCTATCCCTTCAAGATACAACAGGGAACCGCTTGGGACTGTGCGTCCAGAATACAGTTATTAAACGCGATTGATAATGTAAGGCCACCTTACTCCACGGCGAACAGGGATGGCTATCTCTGTAATCATTTTGTCAGGCAGATTAACTATGACAATTAAATTAGTATACATAGCATACAAAGTACGCATAATACAAGTACTGACCCCACGCTTATACAAAATATATTATATTATTATACTATCAGTAGTAACTAATTGATATAAAAGTTAGAATATTTATTAAGATAGCCACAAATTCAATTGAAGATTTTAGCTTCTTTATTGCGGTCTAGCTTTTTCTTTTCAAGGATGACTCCTTATCTAATATCCACCACTAACTATTATGCTATTGGCAGCAACTTAGAATTCGGGCACGTTATTCGCACGCCTGAAATTTCGCAACAAAAGTCATCCTGAAGTGGCAGTTATATGCCAAAAGAAGAGGCCGTCACAAAAGCACCCTACACAGCTATCAAACTGACCATACGAATCTCAATGTCTCGCTCCAACCCGAATGGGTAGATGCCTGGGAGACCACAGTGATGAAAGATGACTAGTGACTCTTCATCAAGTTACTCTGGAGACAGAGGAGGATATATGGTATAAGCAGCTGATTAATACAACTAATTGGGCTTTTGACTTACGTCCAAGTTTCCAGGGCTTCGCCCCTCCACCCCAGCATTCAATATTAAGTAAAACAATAGATTCTAACTCTGGCAACAGTATCTGTACATCATCAAGATATAAAGCAACTTTTTTCTCTAGTCCTTCACAGCTATGCTCTATAACGTCTTTGGTCCCATACGTCAGGTACAGTATCTGGAATTAATATAATACACAATAATAATATTTACTGATTAACCACATGCATCAAAGCACAGTTAGGAGAGTAAAACATAAAAAAAATACAACAAAGTAAAATATAAAATTAAAAAAAAAATTAGAACATGGAATAAATTTTAAATTTTCATAGTCGGTCGTAATTTTATCTCTTTGGGTGTAGAAAATATATATTATAATATAAAAAGAAATTATAAAAAGAAAAAGGAAAATAAGAAAAAGAAAAAGGAAAAAGAAAAAGGAATATAAAGGAAAATAAACAGGAAAATCTGTATTATTAAAGTATAAGATCATTTAATGAGAAAACTAGAAGATCTATGCTATGGATTTTTAATTGCCATATTTTGACTTATAAAGGCATGCGCAAAGAAGGTATAATTAACGTGTAAGAACGTATATAATTATTTTTTACGAATTGGGAGTTCTTTTATAGATTCTATAGGATAAATTAAACCATTCCTAGATCGCAAACAGTTAATTAATACGCTCTTTTGAAGAGTAGGGATGAGCACCTTCAAAACAAAATCTTTTTTTGTTTTGGCAGTAAAACAAACATTAATTCACAAATAATAAAAAAAATATTTCATAATTAAAATATTTAAATAAATATCAATATCGTCTTCCATGGTCTCGATTTTTTTCTATGACTCCAGAAAAACTTAAATACAACAAATCAGCTATTTCGAGATTTTAAAATTTAGTGGAGCACTCTTTTTGAATTCCTAAAAACAGCTTCTTAAAAAAAAGAAAAGAAAACGGAAAATATAAATTTTCCCTCGCCTCTTTTTGTTTAAATTTCCTCCCAAAATTTCTTTTCTGAAAAACAAACTTTCTCCTTTAGATTTCTTTTCGCTAACAATTATTTTCCTTAATTTATTTTTGTTTTTTATATGCCAATTAACATGAAAATTTTTGAATAGGCAATTAACACATTGAATAAACGGTACAAAGTAAATACAGGATACCAAATTCAGACCAATTTTTTTTTCAACCAAAAGAAAAAAGAAAAAAAAAGAAAAATAACGATAAAAACAAAATCAACCAGAAAATCTTAAGAAACCAAAAACTTCACTTACAAAGGATAAAATTGCACTGACACAACCAACTCCATCATAGGTGCCGGCAGGTGGGACAGGGGGGCATAGCCCCCCTGGAAATTTTGGACTAGAAAGTAATCATGAAGAAAAGTCATCACAACCTCTACAATAGGATTCTCTTATCCATAAATACATTACATACATATGTTTAAATACATTGAAGTACTTCATATAAATAGAAAAACAAAAATATTACCATTTAAAATTGTTGAAAACTAAGTTCCCTGCAGTATTTGCCACCCCAAAGAAGTTTGCCGGCGGGGCTGATGATGATCTGCCTTGCTTTTTCCACCTCTGTGCTGGTAGATATGGGAATGTTATATGTTACCCACCCAAAATAAAAATCTGAAAAAATTTCGCCTGATTTTGAAAAAAGAGGAAACAACCCCCAAAAAGCCAGCAATCTTAGTGAAAATCCCTTTATTAGATACATCATACCAGATAATCCTACCATAGAGGTTGTAGACTCCAATCTTCAAAATGTGGAGTTTCGCATTGTTTTTCTGAAGAAACATCGTCGATGCATATTCATTTGTTCTTCGGTATCAAACCGAAGGTCCTAGATAATTGGGAGGGAGCTCATTCAAATGTAAATTTAAAGCTCATTTTTAAGTGACGAATTTGCGATCAGTTTAAAATTATGAGAAACTATTCGAATCAGAAGTATGAAAAACTACATTTTAGGCTTGTATTTAAAAACAAACCCCCACCTAAGCAATGACTCACCCCCCCCCCCTCACTATGCTGATACGCAATTATAGATCACCAAACGTAGTCTAGTTTCATATAAAATAAAGCAAATCAATTTGGTTGAATCCTGTACTGCTACCGTGTGGCATTGCTCCTTTTACAACTAAAGGGGGGGGGGTGAGTCATTGCTTAGGTGGGGGTTTGTTTTTAAATACAAGCCTAAAATATAGTTATTCATACTTTTAAATAAATTAGCTTCTCAGAATTTTAAACTGATTGCAAATTCGTCACTTAAAAATGAGCTTTAAATTTACATTTGAATGAGCTCCCTCCCAATTATCTAGGACCTTCGGTTTGATACCGAAGAACAAATGAATATGCATCGACGATGTTTCTTCAGAAAAACAATGCGAAACTCCACATTTTGAAGATTGGAGTCTACAACCTCTATGGTAGGATTATCTGGTATGATGTATCTAATAAAGGGATTTTCACTAAGATTGCTGGCTTTTTGGGGGTTGTTTCCTCTTTTTTCAAAATCAGGCGAATTTTTTCAGATTTTTATTTTGGGTGGGTAACATAAAACTGAAAGAATTTTATATTTTTAGAATCAGCATAAAAAGACAATACTGCTGGTGTAGCAATTGTCATAAAAATTCCATTTAATTTTAGTGAATATTGGCCCAAGTCACTTTTTACTTCCAGTTTCTGATCACAAACTATTTGGTAAGATTCTCTTGTGACTGAATTTTTTTTTGAACAGTTCATTTTATTCAGTTGAATAGGACAATAAAAAGAAAGAGGGTCAATTTGATAGTTGGATAGTAAGTTGAAATTTGTGTCTTTAGCTATTCTATATTTTTTTTTTAAATGTCTGAAAATATAAGCGATTTAAGTTCAAGAATTGTCCTGTTATGAAAGAGGTATATTTTACATGGTCGTTATAAAATCAAAACGTGTTATCTACGCAGGACGGAGGATTTTTGAGCATCTCTACTCCTTTTGTAAAGCATTCTAAGGCGTAGGAAATTGCATAAAGACAAGTCTACATCTGTTATAATCTACGGAAGCAATAAACCTTTTTGTAACTTTGGTTTGAGTTTGATTTTCTTTTAAGCTTAAAGGTATAATAATTAAATATATTATTGATTAAATGAATTGATCCCTCTGTCAGGAATCCTTGTCGTTTAAAATTTACTGTATTTTGTTTTATTTTGCATGCAATTTAATTCCAATTTTTATTTGAGAGTTTCTTCCTAAATGTATTTAAAAACAAACTTTTTCCAACGAAAAATTATCCTGAAATATATTCCCTGTCCACCAACCCCCACTGCTATTAAGGCGTCTGCCCCGCCCCCCCCCCTCCTGGAAAATTTTCTGCTGGCGCCTTAGAACTCAATTCAGCAAAACAGCTAAATCTAATAGCATGCACAATCAGACCAACTAAGACTCAATAACATATAACTCAAACAACGATCATCACATCTAAACTTATCACGGTCTCAGGACTGAAATTCCAGGATCAAGTTTGTCCTCAAACATGGACAAACTTCAAAAAGTGGTGGTCATGTCTCTCAGTCCTCTTTTAATGTAGAATTGCTTGTTTTGTAATTTTACTTCACAAAAATTGGCTGTCTGTATCGTAATTTTATCAAAAGCCTTACCTTGTTCAATATCCTACTCTTGAAAGGGTACATAGAAGACTGACGAGCTCTATGAAAATTTAACGTAATCAGAGCATCAACTCCAATACTGAAATAATTTGTAAACTCCAATTTTTTCATTGGTGGCCGAATTCCCAAATGACGAACGGGTGAAACAACAATCTGCCACCTGAAATAAATTCAACGTCTTTGATTTAATATAGAAAAAACAATCATTGCTACAACTAAAGCACTTGGGCGTTTTCCAAAGTGCTTTTTGTAAGTAGGTCAACTTCACTGGATCACTCAAAATCAATCAGGTTTACTCTTTGGCTCTATCCCCCCCCCCAAAAAAAAATCCAAAGTTACGAATTTTTCGGTTAAATAAACAATCTAACAAGATTACTCTTAAGGTCTAAACCAATAACAAAAAAAAAAAAAACAGGAAACGACATTTTGTTGGTTGGAGGCTAAATTTTTTGTGAATACAAAATTTAATAAAAAAAACTATGGAATTTATAGAATTATTAATGCCACGCTTAAATTTGGCATTATGGCTACAAACTATATATATATATATATATATATATATATATATATATATATATATATATATATATATATATATATATATATATATATATATATATATATACATATATATATATATATGTATATATATTTGTGTAAATTATATATATATATATATATATATATATATATATATATATATATATATATATATATATATATAATATATATATATATATATATATATATATATTTGTGAAAATTTGGCGTGAAACATTTGTGTGGGAAAAGAGGGGGCTAGTCAAGATTTTACCCCGGGGACAAGAGAGACCAGAACCGCCAATGCTTAGCTACGCCACTGGCTCTGACCACCAGTAGAAAATGATACTTTTGCCCCCCCCCCTTTTTTTACTTCAACGCAAATAAATAGGTAGAGTGCAAAATCGCCAAACCTGATTGACGTTTTCTTGCGAGTTTACGAAGATATCAGCGACAAGAGGCGTGTATCAGTTCAACGTTGTAGAAGTCAAAGCAGATCATGCTAGGGGGGGGGGGGGAGAGGATTTTCGGTTCATTTTGGTAGTGTCTATTCTTCGGATTGATCTATTTTAAAAATTATTATACATCATAAAAAACGGTCGTTTTGTGTAATTGCATACATTAATTCAGAGTGGGCTCACCACTAAATGCACCCGCCTTTAAATCCTTAATGAATTCCTTAGATCTTTTTGTAAGACATCAAGAATCTCTTACAATAGTCTAGAATGAAGTTTACTAAAATTAGACTTAATGCATACGCCATATTGGTTAAAAACTAAAAATTAATTCGCGAATCTCTCCAGGAATTATTTATCCGCCGAAACCACTTCAACCCTCACCAGGCGTAGATATAACCCTTGCTAGTAGACTCCAGGTCTCTTTAAGAAAATTGAGTATTTAATTAAAAAGAGACCATCACTTCACCAGTGCAAAAATACTATTTTCCTCATGTTCGAGGTGGGAAACTGTAAGTCTGTAGTTGAAAAGTTCAAGCAACAACTTTTTCTTTCAATTTATTGCCGTTTTAGACGTGTCTAAAGCTCTTCTCTGAAATTCCCAGGACCATTTTTTTTTAAACTACAATTTCATGTTCGGTTGTATTTCAACTACAGTTGTTATATCTTCTACAAGATAGTTTCTTTGAAAACTTTTTTTTTTATTTCAGTCACTTTGAGCCTTGAAGGTCCCAGCTATTGAAACAGCCATGGTAGTAACTGTTTCATTATAAAAAGAAATGTAGGAATCGGACTGGAAATTAGACATTAAGACTGGAAATCAAACATCATTAGCAAGAAAAAGCCCTCAAACTGACAACTAGTAAATACTTTGACTTGGCTTATTCTGTGAGTATTTACTATAGTACTTTTTGAAAGCTTCAGTTATACCTTCCCTCCATAATCTAATATGCAATGCTTGAATATGTGTTTTTCTTTCTTCCTAAGTGAAATAGAAAATAAAGAGATAGGTGGGTTTTTGACATCTGTTTCTATTCACAACTTTTGTCTCACAGAATTGTCTTTCACCAGTTATTTTAATCGGTTCTACATAAAGTGTAGAGCATTACGATGGTTCGGACACCTACTTCGAATGCCTCCACACATACCTGCGAAAACGATCCATGACTTCGACCCTGTCAAAGCCGGTTGGAAGCGACCTCGCGGCCGACCGAAAAAGCGATGGTCTGACAACCTGTCCGAGTTCCTGACGATGGCAAATATCAGGTTGAGCGATGTGCAAACGCTTGCCATGGACCAAAGTGGATGCAGGAGGCAGACGTCACTCTCTACGCCGAGCAGCGCCCGGCAGGAGACATAAGTCGAGTACATAAAGTGATATATTACTAGTCAAGATCAGCAACTACCTTTCATAGGCTTTTGAATCCCCGAAATACGTTAATTCTAGAAAAGTGATGTATGGTAAGAAATATGGTTGTGAGAAATTGCTTACCAAAGCAACATTTTATTGGAGGGTTCCTCGTAAATAGAAACTGTTGAACCCATTCAGACCTTAAAATCACTACCCAAAGGTTAAAAGAATACCATAAGCTTGTAAGCAGGTTCAGAAGAAATAAGCAGAAAAACAAAATTAATAATAAAATCAACCATTATTTTTTTGTAATTTATAATACAAGAAATATTAAGGAAACCAGTTTTGATGGGATTTCAAGGAATATAACGACATTTTAAAGAATATAACGATATTTCAGAAAATGAGGAGAAGAAGTCACTCAAATATGGCACCATATCCGAGAGAAGCATCATCTTGCATATAAAAATGCAGTTTTGTGAACTGAAAACCATCTGTTTGTCGAGTTGGGGAATTCTTGGGAAACCTCTTGTTCAGCCTTTTAGACCAGGAAAAAATCGATTGACTATCATAGCAATTCCATTCTCTGTTATTTTCATACTCTGGACAAAAATTGACATCTTTCTTGAGGCCAAGGGCGTAATTTGCTACGGAGCATAAGGGGGTAACTGCACCCTCCAAACTCAAGTTTCCCCCCTCCCAGACCTCAGTTTGACCCCACCAGCCGGAATTTAGTTTCTGCAAAAAATGTTCTCAAAATTAAGGTAAGCCTGCATAATTCTAGTATCCAGAGAAACAGGTCAGTTTACTTGATTATATCTTTGCCTTTATGGTAATATATGACTCATTTTTCAGTATTCACTGTTATTTTCACTTGATTTGGAAAAATTGGTTCCATATTTGCCCCCCCCCCCAGGATTTAGACGAAATTACGCCACTGCTTTAGGCGTGATCTTTTTTGTTAGTTAAAAAGCGCAGTAGATGCGACAATTTACTTTCAAATAAGCCCTATCCTAAGAGTCAATGACAACTGGTTTAGTGTGTAACCACATGCGGAAACAAAAAAAACACAGAAAAAAGAGACATCAGCGCTCCCCATGTAAAAATGATTTTCCTTGTTGTTCAAGATCGGAGAACTGTAATTTCCTACATGGGATTTTCGATCATGGTGATTCCAATAGAGCAGTTTTAATTTCGATCCAACACCATTATTAAGAGTTGTATAAGCTTCTTCTAAGGCTGTCCTATTTGACTCATTTAAAGCGCACAAGAAAGCACTAAATGCCACAAAGACGTCAGGGAGTAAAAAGAGAGTCGACTTAAAAAAACAGTTATAGCTGTGTTTCTATTGCTAGGCTAAAAGTCAAGACTGCCTTTTAGTGTTCTCGGAAGTTAATTTAAAACTAACAACTAGGAAGGATAATGGTGCTTTAAACACTACACCATATAACTTTTCATGCCTCCATAACATAAAACTTTATACACCGTTATATAATTTTAAGGATTAATTTTTGTCTATTACGTCATTACAGTGACAATTTTTGACAATTTTTGTCATTATCAAGTGGACTCGAGCTTTACGTAGAATTTTATGTCATGTGAATTTAGGTCATGCTGAGGAAAAGTTAAATGACAGAAAATGGTCAGGTTGAGCAATTAAAAGTCTAGTAAGGATAAATTAGTTCTGAATAACTAATTGTATCAACAAAGCACTAACATTAAGTTGGCCGGGATTCCATGACAAAACGAAAAACTGCTTACTTTGAGGATTCGCATTTGCACATAAAATGGTAAACACGTTTTCCCATTTTCAAGATAATCACCATTTTTAATTTAAACAAGTCCCTTTAATAAGAGAAGTTTATTCATTAAGGTTCCTCCTCAGGCTATGCCGCAAGTTTCTCAAATTATTTTGATGAAATTTTATCTTCTGACTTTACATATATAACACCTGAACAAACAACTGTCTTCAAATATTTAATGTAGTAGATAGTGAATACATGAAATAATTATGAACATTACAGATACCAATTTGAATAACTTTAAAGAATTTCTTTCTACAACGTCTGAAAGATACTTCACCACGTTTGTGTGGTTCTTGAGATAAGCTTCCTGTAAGGGTGTCCTTTTTGATTCGTTTAAAGCGTATATATCAGCACCAAATGACACAATTAGCTGACACATTTCAAGACTGCCTATTGAAGCAGCAAAATGTAAAGCTGTCCACTGCGCATCATCAGCAATGTCTGGGTCTGCCCCGTTCTCAAGAAAAAATTTTACTAGGGTAGGATCACAATTACGGCAAAGCACCAGATCCTCAATATAGTGCATCACAGCTACACAGAAGGGTGTCCGATTTTTTGGACTTGGAAAATTTACATTAGCACCACAAGCAATAAGAGGCTGACACATTTCAAGGCTTCCCATCCCGGCTGCAAAATGTAAGGGAGTCCAACCTATGTCACTACCGGCACTAACGTTGGGATTAGCACCATTTTTTAGAAGGTATTTCACTAAACGTGGATGATTGTTAACCACAGCATGAAACAAGGGTGTATAATTTTCTAAAATCGGAGCGTTTATATCCGCATGAAAAGAGAGAAGCAACTGACAAATTTCTAGGCTGCCTGTTCCAGCGGCAACATATAAAGGTGTTTCTTGTACTCGTCCATTTTTAACATTTGGGTCTGCTCCATTTTCTAGAAGATTTTTAACTACATTGTACCGTCTCTTGGATATAGCAATATGTAAAGCATTGTTTGAATCCATTCTTAAGTATTTATCTCTTAAATCAATATGTTTTCACGAATATCTAACTTAAACTGTTAAGTTGACGTCAACAGTAAGCCTTTATGTTGGAACTAACGTCATTACAACAGACGTCATCATACAATTTTACTATAACGTCATTTTTGGTTGTAACTTAGGAATGACGTCATCCACTCATCTTTTATATCATGATAAAGTTTCTTGTCAAAAATAGATTTATTTTACATATTACGTTTGGGTACTGACAAAAGTACACATAAGTAGCAATTTCCTTTGAGACGAACCCTTAACCGGCTCTCGATATTTTAGAACCGACTAGCAGAGAAGAAAAAAAGAAGGAAAACCAGATGGAAACATCAGTGCTGCCCACACAAAAAAGTAGTTTTCCTGTCTGGCTTATTGTTTAAGCCAGGGAACTGGAAGTCTCCAGCATAGGGTTTTCAGAAATGGGGTATTAACTGGTGAGCTTTTTGCTTCGATAAACCATTTATGAGGGGTTTAAATTTATTTTTTTAATTCCCATAAATTTGTTTATGCAACCAAGTTTTACTATATTAAGACTAATCGAGATAATTAATCAGCGACAAATGGCAACAGTTTTTCTTAACGTGTTTTTAAGTTTTTGGTTACTATGGAACGTGGTTCGTTATTAACAAGGTTGTTGTTGTGGCTGCAAACATGATTTTTTTCATAAGCAGTTACGTTATGTTCGTGGCGACGCTGATCAAACAGGATTCATTATACGAGATATATTAGATCACTGCCCGACGCTGACCCCATCTGTCAACTGAAAAGTCAAGTAATATGAATGAAATCAGATTTTTATTGATATAACAGCTTTGTATGGCAGGCGCGAAAAGCTAAAATGGCAAGAAATTAGTTTGAAAAGCATATGTTAACAATAACTTGTTCCCATTATTCTCAACTAATTTTCTGTCTTCAAAACTTATGGAGGATTCCTGTCACAGATTGAAAATCTGCTAATCTACGCTTCCATCTTTTCTAGTTTCAAAAATTGATGCCTTAACTCTTAACCCTGATAGGTCAATCACAAATTCGAGAACTCGAGAAATTAGGAACTGCAAACATAATTAGCGCTGTGAGTAATTCTGATTTTATAGACAAGAGTAACTATAATGTGGCAAGGGCATGAAGGCCAAAGAGAAGGAGAACCCTAGTATGAACCTTATTAGAAAATCTTCTGATTCTGATTACAGTATACAAACTTCTCCTTCTTCGGCAATAGCACACAATGACATTGATTTTCATAGAACTGATGTCGATGATGTTTTTATTTTTGTAAACATTTTCCGTAAAAAATAGTAAATGCAAAAAAAAAACTTTTCTCCGACTTTATTAACAGTAGCAAATATTAATTTTAATACTAATTGAACTTTCTTTGTATTAACTCAGGTAAACTTGCAATATTTTATTCCAGCGGGGAGGGAGGGTAAATAAAAACAGAAAAGAAATTACAGAATAAATCTTAAACGTATTAGATTTCATGGTGGGACTGAACGAACATTTTGAATTATGACTCAGATAAAATTTTTCTATAAGCTTTATATAAATGAATAATAATAAAGTTAAAGAATAATTTAATTATGACTCACACCGGTCAATGGTACAATAATGGTAGGGGACTACACGGCTATCACTAGCTTCATAGACTGAATTCCCATTTTACTTCAAATAAAAAAAAACAACAAAAAAAACAATTAGCCCAAATTTTCGAAGGGTAAAATTTTTTCCTATTTTATAATAGATGAATGCATTTGGCCATTAGCCACTAAAAGCTTCTGGGAGCAAGATACTACGCAATTTTGACCACCATGGTTAAAAAAAAAAAAAAAAAAAATAGAAAGAAAAATGCGCCCAAATTTTTGGCAATTCCAATGTTTTTTTTTTATTATGACTGAGTGCGTTTGGCTAGTAGCCACTAAATGATTCTGAGAGCAAAACACCACCCAATTTTTACAAATAAAAACTTACAAATTTTTTTAAAGAAACTTGAAAGGAATAACGCCCCAAGTTTTGACGGGTTCAATTTATTTTATTATGACTGAGTGCGTTTGGTCTTTTTAATATTATTATTATATTATTAATATTATTATATTATTATTATTGGTGAGTTCACTCGGTCGTTAGCTACTAAAAATTACAAAGAACAAGAGCTTTACAGAGCAAGACACAACCCAATTTTGAACAGAATTTTTTAAACAAAAATTCCAAAGGAAATGGAAAAAAAATGGGCCCGAATTTTGAACGGTTCAATTTTTTCTCTTATTATGCCTAAGTATGTTTGACTGTTCAGAGGCTTCAGAGAGCAAGACACTGTGCAATTTTGACCAGCAATTTTTTTTCTACAAAAATAAAAAAAAAATGGGAAGGAGAATGGAGCCAAATCTTGTTCTCTTATTATAGCTGAGAGAATTTTTCCATTAGTCACTAACAGCTTTGGACAGCAAGAAACCACCCAATTTGACCAAAATGTTTCTTTTTTACAAAAAGCTCTAGAGAAAATGGTAAGAAAAATGGGCCCGAATTTTGAAAAGTTCCATTTTTTTTTTTTGTTTATTATTCCCAAATGTGTTTAACTGCTACTAAAGGCTTCAGAGAGCGAGACACTACTTAGTTTTGACGAACCTGTTCTTTGTACAAACATCATAGGCAAGTAAAGAACGATGTTGGCACAATTTTTGTTCTACAAAAATAAAAAAAATGGGAAGGAAAATGGAGCCAAATGTTGTTCTCTTATTATCGCTGAGTGAGTTTTTCCATTAGTCATTAACAGCTTTGGATAACAAGAAACGACCCAATTTGACCAAAATGTTTCTTTTTTACAAAAAAAACTCTAGAGAAAATGGAAAGAAAAATGGACCCGAATTTTGAAAAGTTCAATTTTTTTGTTTATTATTCCCAAATGTGTTTAACTGCTACCTAAAGGCTTCAGAGAGCGAGACAGTACTCAGTGTTAACGAACATGTTCTTTGTACAAACATCATAGGCAGCGCAATAGCGCTGCCTAAGTAAAGAACGATGTTGGCACAATGTATTATTTTTTTTTTTTCTTGGTCTTAGACCAGGGCACTTCGTATTGAAGGAGTTGTCGTAGAAACTTCGAAAAGGGCTCATTCGATTTGAAGGGCTCATTGGAGTGGCTAGTGCCCTTTTTAATAGTCGAAAGTGATTGGAGGGCAACTAGCCCCCCCACCCCACGCCCAACATTCCCCCAAACACATCCAATCAAAATTTTGAGACAGCAATTTTTTTCAGCGTAGTTGATTACTAGATTGAAAAAATATTTTTGAGGAAAATACTGCAACAAAGTTTTCGGGACAAGGGTTTTAAGCTAAGCCCTGGGTGTACGTAAGAATGATGTTGTACAAATGCGGTGTTTACTGTATTTTTCTTTTATAGCAGAGCACATTATCTCAAAGAACCTTTTGCCGAAACTTCGTAAAGGGCTCATTCAATTGGAAATTGGAATGACTTGGGTCCTTTTTAATAGTCGAAAATGATTGGAAGGCGACTAACACCCCTTCCACATCAACCATTTCCCGAAACACATCCAATAAAAATTCTGAGATAACCATTTTGTTCAGCGTAGTTGATTTCCAGATAGAAATTATGTTTTTGAGGAGGAAACTCCCCACATCCCTCAGGACAAGGGTTGTAAGTTATGCCCTGGGGGTATATAAGGTTTTTGTGGAAAGCTTTGTCATAGAAACTTCAAAAAGGCTCGTTCAATTGGAAGATCAAATGGCTAGTGCCCTTTTTAATAGTTGAAAGTTATTGGAGGGCAACTGACCCCCTCTCTCAGGTCCACTCTTTTCCCAAACACGTCCATTCAAAATTTTAAGATAGCCATTTTGTTCAACGTAGTTGAAAGTTCTGAAAATAAGGTCTTTAAGGATGACAACCCGCCACAGCCCTCAGAGCAAGGTTTCTAAGTTATGCCCTGGGGGCATATATGATTTTCATAGAACGTGTTGTCGTAGAAACTTCAAAAAGTGCTCATTCGATTGGAAATTGAGACAGCCGGTTTATTCCAGGAAATTATACCTTTGAGCAGGGCACTCCCCCCCCCCCACAGTCTTCAGGGCAAGGGTTATAAGTTTTGCCCTGGGGGCATATAAGTTTTTATTGGAATCTTTGTCGTAGAAACTTGAAAAAGGGCTCATTCGATTGGAAATTCAAAGGGCTAGTGCTATTTTAAATAGTCGAAAGTGATTTAAGGGCAACTAGCCCCCCTCTCACGCCCACCTTTTCCCCAAACACAACCAATAAAAATTTTTAGATAGCAATTTTTTTCAGCGTAGTTGATTTCCAGATCGAAATTATGTTTTTTAGGAGGACACTCCCCCACAACCCTCAGGGCAAGGGTTGTCAGTTATGCCCTGAGGGCATATAAGGTTTTTATAGAAAGCGTTGTCGTAGAAACTTCAAAAAGAGCTCATTCAATTGGAAATTCAAAGGGCTAGTGCTCTTTTTAATAGTCGAAAGTGATTGGAGGGCATCTAACCCTCCTCTCAAGCCCACTTTTTCCCCAAACACATCCAATCAAAATTTTAAGATAACTATTTGTTCAATATAGATTAAAGATTAGGAAATTTGTTCTTTGAAATTTACAACCCCCCACAGCCCTCAGAGTAAGGGGAATAGTTATTTCCTTGGGGCAAACGAGGTTTTTATAGAAAGCGTTTACGTAGAAATTTCAAAAAGGGCTTATTTAATTGGAAAAGGAAATAATCCGATCCGTTTTAAATAGTCCAAAGTAATTGGAAGGCAACTAACACACCTGCCTCGCCCAACATTTTCCCAAACACATCCAATCAAAATTTTGAGATAACCATTTAGTTTCACGCAGTTGAAAGTTTAGGAAATTATACCTTTGATTAGAACACTCCCCCACAGTCTTCAGGGCAAGGGTTAAAGGATAGAGTTGTCGTAAAAACTTCAAAAGGGGCTCATTCAATTGGAAATTGAGAGGGCTAGTGCCCTTTTTAATAGTTGAAAGTGATTGGAGGGTAACAAAACCCCCCACTCACGCCCAACATTCCCCCAAACACATCCAATCTAAATTTTCAGATATCCATTTTGTTCAGCGTTGCAGAAGGTTCTGGAAATTAGGTCTTTGTGGATGACCCCCCCCCCCCGCCCGCAGGGCATGGGTGGTAAGTTATGCCCGGGGGCAGTGAAGGTTTTTATTCAAAGCGTTATCGTAGAAATTTCAAAAGGGCTCATTTGATTGGAAATTGAAAGGGCTAGTGACTTTTTTAATAGTTGAAAGTGATTGGAGAGCGACTAACGCCCCTCTCACGCCCACCATTTTCTCAAACATATCCAATCTAAATTTTGATAAATTCATTTTGTTTAACGTAGTTGAAAGTTCTAGAAATTAGGTCTGAGAGGATAGCAAACACCGTAACAGCCCTTAGGATAAGGGTTGTAATTTTTGCCCCTGGGCATATAAGGTGTCTATAGAAAGTCTTGCCATAGAAACTAAAAAAGGGCTCATTCGATTGGAAATCGAAAGGCCTAGTGCCCTTTTTAATAGTCGAAAGTGATTGGAAGGCTTGACATTTTTATAATAAAGATCGATGTGGGTATAATGTATTATTTTGTTGTTGTTGTTGTTGTTTAGACCAGGGCACTTTGTATCGAACGAGTTGTCGTAGGAACTTCGAAGGGCTCATTCGATTGAAAATAGAAAGGGCTGATGCCCGTTTTAATGGTCGAAAGGGATTGGAGGGAAACTAATCCCCCTCCCACGCCCACCCTCCCATTTGACTTTGTGTTTAAAAACTAAATGTTGCCATAAGATTAAATCAAAATGTACTGTTTTAATGCTAATTCCCAATAAGGCATCTCAGCAGTATCCCAAGAACGACTGAGGGTATTATGTTCAAACTTTCGGGGCTATTTCGGCTCTTAAAATTTAACCAAATAAAAATAGCGTAAGTGTATCCAAGCTATCAAGGTAAGTAAACAGATTGTTTTACGAATGGTATCAAGTTTTCCAATTCAGGTCAACTAGAGGAGGTATGAAACTAAATTAAACACTACTATTTGTGTCCAGATTTTTAAAAGGGTGTATGTTGTTAAAAACTGCTGAAAATTTTTCTCGAGTCTACAAATAGCTAGCCAAACTGTTGAATCTTTAAAAAAAATAAAAGATATGAAGTATTGTTTTCGTTTTCTCTGAAAAGAATATGTCAATACAAAAAGAAAAGAAATTAATTAAAAAAACTTTTTCCAAAAAATAAAATCTTAAAATAAAAGTAAATAAATCAATTAAACAAAAAATGAGCAAAACTAAAAAAAAATAATCTACAAAGCGTGAAACTACCACAAAGATAAATAAATAAAACCCAAAACGAACAGAAATTACAATAAATAACCGTGCCAAACTCAAAACGAGCAGAAATTAACATAAGTTGGGCTCAAAACCCCTATGCCTTCCCAAGGCGAGAACATAATTTGCACTTACCTGAAAATAATACAAATGAATATGCATTGTCAGTTTAATATACATATACTGATATTTATTGCTATATTATTTTTTCTACGAAAAACACTATGTCAATTAAAAATGAACATAAATAAAAAAAAAACAACTTTTTCAACAAAACAAGTTTTTCAAACTAAAAGGAAAGAGCTCGATTAAGCAAAGAATAAGCAGAAATAAAGTCAAATAATCTTCCAAGCGTAAAATTAGCAAAAATCGCTATCAATAAATAAATGAAACTCAAAACGAACAGACGTTGGAATAAATGGAGTCAAACACAAAAAGAGCGAAAATTAACATGAGTAGATTCAATAACCCCCGTGCCTGCTCAAGCGAAGAACCCAATTTGTGTTTTACTGAAAACAAAATACGTTCTAAATATTTTCACTTCTCTTACTTTCATAAATAAAAAATTTTCAAAACTTTAAGAAATAAATATCAGTATACGTCAATTAAACTGACAATCTACGGTCATTTGATTTTCGTTGTTGTTGTTTGTTTTTTTTTTCAGTAAAGCCCAAATTATACTCAGGACTCGACAAGGCATGGGGGTTATCAGCCCTAACCATGTTGATTTTTGCTCTTTTTGAGTTTGACCCGGCTATTTATTACAATTTCTGTTCGTTTTGAGTTTCTTTAATTTATTGATTGATATTTGTGGTAGTTTTACGCTTGGAACATTATTTCACTTTATTTCTGCTCATTCCAGCCTTAATCGAGCTCTTTAATTTTCTTTGAAAAACTTGTTTTGTTGAAAAAGTTTTTTTTTTTTAACTAATAACAAGGAATGTCTTTCGGTTTGTTTTTCGTTTGTAGTTCGGCAAAAAATTCAAAATTTCTTGTGAACATCCCATAAACAATTTACTAAACTGGTCTCCTCAAATCCCGCTCTGTAGTATCATTAGCATCAAGTATATATATATATATATATATATATATATATATATATATATATATATATATATATATATATATATATATATATATATATATATATATATATATATATATATATATATATATATATATATATATATATATATATATATATATATATATATATATATATACTTGATGCTAATGATACTACAGAATTTCTTGTAGAACATCCCATAAACAATTTACTAAACTGGTCTCCTCAAATCCCGCTCTGTAGTATCATTAGCATCAAGTATATATATATATATATATATACTTGATGCTAATGATACTACAGAGCGGGATTTGAGGAGACCAGTTTAGTAAATTGTTTATGGGATGTTCACAAGAAATTTTGAATTTTTTGCCGAACTACAAACGAAAAACAAACCGAAAGACATTCCTTGTTATTAGTTAAAAAAAAAAAAACTTTTTCAACAAAACAAGTTTTTCAAAGAAAATTAAAGAGCTCGATTAAGGCTGGAATGAGCAGAAATAAAGTGAAATAATGTTCCAAGCGTAAAACTACCACAAATATCAATCAATAAATTAAAGAAACTCAAAACGAACAGAAATTGTAATAAATAGCCGGGTCAAACTCAAAAAGAGCAAAAATCAACATGGTTAGGGCTGATAACCCCCATGCCTTGTCGAGTCCTGAGTATAATTTGGGCTTTACTGAAAAAAAAAGAAAAATTTATATATTCTTTGCTTAATCGAGCTCTTTCCTTTTAGTTTGAAAAACTTGTTTTGTTGAAAAAGTTGTTTTTTTTTATTTATGTTCATTTTTAATTGACATAGTGTTTTTCGTAGAAAAAATAATATTTTACATTTTTTTTTTTTTTAGTTTTTTTATATAAGAATCCATAGTATGGTCGTATGTTGGAGAAACTTTTTCAACAGTTTCTAATCCTGACACAAACAGTATAATTTTTAATTTAATTTTATAGCTTCTGAAGTTAACCTGAAAAATAAAACTTAATACCATTCCCAAAAGATTCTGCCTACGCTCTTTGACAACCGGGATACGCTTACACCCTTTTTATTTATTAAAATTGTAAGAGCAAAAGTAGTAATAGTAGTATCCCCAAAAGTTTCAACTCAATGCCCCCAGTCGTTCTCGATATATTGTCGAGGTGTTTTATTTGCAACCATAAACACAATGCCTTTTCATTTGTTTCAAAGCAACATTTAGTTTTAAAGTATAATGGGCCAATTGCATAATTGTGGGGTATTGATATGCCTAAATCTCTAAAGACATAGTTACTGGCCCGTTCTACTATGCTGAGCAAAACGACTGTCTCAAAATTTGGACTGGATGCGTTTGGGAAATTAATAGGTGAACCTCTTTATGAAAGAGGTGGCCATGCGAACTTTAGAGGAGGTTCATATGGTTGGAAATATATAGTTGTAGTTCCCTTTTGAGAGTCAAACTTGATGGAGGGGAACTAGCCCCCCCTCTTCTTTCCCTGACATCCTATTTTCCACAAACGTATTTGATCGAAATTGTGAGATATTCATTTTTTACCAATAGTCCAAAGAGCATATAACACTGTCTTCAGGGTGGACACATTTTCGCAGAGCCAAGGAGCAAGGGTTTTAAGTTATGCCTCAGGGCATAAGGTTCTTATGTAAAGGGTGGTCATATAAACTTTGGATTGTATGGGGCTCATTTGATGGGAAGTTGGAAGTTGTAGTGCCCTTTTGAAGAGTCACACGGAAATTGAGGGGAATCAGTCCCCCCCCACAGCCTATCATTCCCCAAAACCCACCCGATAAAAATTTTAAGAAAACTATTTTGTTCAGCCTTGTTGAAAGTTCCATTAATAATGTTTTTGGGGATTTCAACCTCCCCACAGTCCCCAGGGCAAGGACTGTGATCTAGACAATTCGTTCATTGTTTACAAATAGTATATGCTATTGAAAAGTGTGCACGTTTCAACTTTACTTTCTAAGGTGAGCCTTTTAGAATATATTAAAGAGAGTTTTGAACTAAATCAAAACACGATATGCGTATACGAATTGTCAAAAAGGCATAACTCAGGAATGACTCAGTATAGACCCCGGCGCTGCGACAATGAGGGAAGACCAGCGGTGGCGGGGCCAAAAACAGCGCGCCGTGCTACCGGTAAGACGTCGGCGACGCGCCGCCGGCGCGATCAATGTTGACCGCAAACTTTAATGTTTTAATCAATCTTTCTCAAATCACAGCTTAAATTTACAACAGATTCGAGCCTATTCATGAGTTCAAAACTTTACAAGTCACTGGCTGGAAACTGGTCTTCTTTGTTATTCATTAAGAGAAGTAAAAATCTGGTAGAAACGAAATGGCTGTGGCGTTTCAGAACCCTTGCATAATACGAGTAGTTGAAGTATCTATTAGCTATGTATTCTTAACATAAATAATTATCAAAATTAGTAGTTTTTTTCATCGAGCAGTACTGCATACAAAACTTCAAATACTGTATCACAAAATTCGTCAGTTATCTGGGTAAAAACTTTGAATATAACTTTGAACTTAGAAGCTTAATTTTTTCATAATGCCCTTTGCCAATATCTGCTTTGTCAGCTTTAAAACAGTTGAAATGGGCAACTTAGATATTGATCGTTTTTTTTTGCTCTTTTAGATTCCTAAAAAAGCCTTCCTTGTATTAAAAACGGCTTTTAATAACAATTTAAAAAAAATACAGCATGTATAACTCACAAAAATCCTGTTAATTTTTAAATTATCATAGGGGCTGGACAAATATGTTGTGTGGAGTATATTTGTTTGCCTTCTTCCTTCTTTAATTTACATTTGTTGATTCATATTTCAAAACATTATCCAACTATCGAAATATACCATACATAAAACATAAAACAATATTTACAATACACAAAAGAACATACAATTGCAAGCAGAAATATATGTAAAACACAGAAACACATCAACCTGTCCTACCAATTTTTTCCACAATCATTTATAATCATTTTGAATAGGATAACTTAAAATTTCACCTTAAAAATAATCAAGCATCAGTTCCCTATGACGAAATGTGGATGACCCACCTCCGTACTGGAAGGAAAATGGAAGTTAATTTCCAGTCAATGTGTCAGTCTCAACCAATTAGCTTGGTCGAACTTAAATGAATTTATATAATGGACGATATCAGAAAATTTAAAAGCTTTTCGATGAGCATGCATAGCAATTCAACGTAATCTTGTATGATTCGAATATGTTTCTCATTTATAATTAAACTAAAATGAAAACATTATGACGTTAGAAACTTTTAACTAAGACAGTGAACGTTTAGAAATTATCCTTAGGGGTATTAGTAGACTAGCTCGTAGCGATTTGCCAACGCCCCCGTACCAAACAGGTTTTTTCTGGTAGTCCTATTCTACAGGTCATCACACTCTTTATCAGGGGAATGACGCAATTTCAAAGTTCAATGTCTTTTTGGTGATAAACCCAAAAACCGAATGAAGTCCATAGCACTTTGCAGAAACCCGTGAATGTAGGACTGAAAGTCCAATTACTAATCAAGCTAGTGTGACCGCCATTTTTTGATCTGGTTAAGTGGGTATAATCTGGTTTGGTTTGCTATTGCGAGAGGACTCAAGCGATTTCTTTCTTTGTCAAGAGGTTTACGTAATTAATTACACCTGTATTATAAAACCGGCGTGTCTTGTTTCGAGTTTTAACGGGCAAGTTTTTTGATCACTTGATAGGTGAATAGGATTTGAATCAAAGGAATTTTTCTGACATAGATTTCTAGTTCATGATCCATGTCTTTTTAGCATTTGCAAAAAAGGAGTAATTAGTGATTGGAAAATTTTTTAATGCTTTTACAATCGGGGATGTTTGATTAAGCTTTTGCGAAAAAAAAGGGTAATGGAATTTGCGAATTGGAGGAGATGTCGTGACAAAAAAGGAGTAATTAGTGATTGGAAAATTTTGAGGGAGATGGGCATGCATGGAGGATTGAGTTGCTTGAGAGTTCAGTTAAAGGGGATACAGTTGCATGGGGGGTTTCGATTTTACACGGGTTCAGTTACAAGGGGGGTTCAGTTGCACGGGGGGTATCCCTTTTTTCGTAAATAGGGCTCCCTGTTTTCAAAATCCCTTTGTCTTCTGAGGCTTGGAACATTTGGTGGCTAGATATTAAACGTAATGAAATTTAGAACGGAAGTTCAGTTGTACAGGTTTTCTGTTATACAGGGATTCAGTTACATGGGGGTTCTTTGTGTTAAATAAGTAGTTTTTGTATCTTTTAAAAGAACTTTACGGGGATTGAGAGACTCAGTTGCCTAATTCCGTGTGATTTTTCTTTACTTGATGGTCATTAAAAACGAAATTTTTTTGTTAATTAAGTAGTTTTTGTGTGATTTAAAAGAGCTGTACGGAGAATGAGAGACTCAGTTGCCTAATTCCTTGTGATATTTCTTTACTTGATGGTCATTAAAAACGAAATTTTTGTGTTAAATAAGTAGTTTTTGTATCTTTTAAAAGAGCTTTACGGGGATTAAGAGACTCAGACGCCTAAGTGAGTGTTATTTTTCTTTACTGGAGGCTCATTAAAATTTAAATTTGCGAGTTAAATAAGTTGTTTTTGTATCTTTTTAAAAGAGCTTTAAGGTGACTGAGAGACTCAGTAGCCCAATTCAGTGGGATTGTTTCTTAATTTATTGTCATTAAGAACGAAATTTTTATGTTAAATAAGTAGTTTTTGTATCTTTTAAAAGAGCTTTACGGGGATTGAGAGACTCAGTTGGCTAAGTCCGTGTGATTTTTTTTTACTTGATGGTCATTAAAAACGAAATTTTTGTGTTAAATAAGTAGTTTTTGTATCTTTTAAAAGAGCTTTATGGTGATTGAGAGACTCAGTTTCCTAATTACGTGTGATTTTTCTTTACTTGATGGTCATTAAAAATGAAATTTTGATGTTAAATAAGTAGTTTTTGTATATTTTAAAAGAGCTTTACGGGGATTGAGAGACTCAGTTGCCTAATACCGTCTGATTTATCATAACTAGGGGGTAATTAAAATAGAAAGTTTTGGGTTAAATAAATCGTTTGTGTATCTTTTAAAAGAGCTTTACTGTGATTGAGAGACTCAGTTACCTAATTCCTTGTGTTTTTTCTTTACTTGTTGGTCATTAAAAACTAAATTTTTGTGTTAAAAAAGTAGCTTTTGTATATTTTAAAAGATCTTTACGGGGATTGAGAGCCTCAGTTGCCTAATTCCGTATGTTTTTTACTTACTTGATTGGTCATTAAAAACGAAATTTTATGTGTTAAATAAGTAGTTTTTGTATCTTTTAAAAGAGCTTTACGGGGATTGAGAGACTCACGTGCCTAATTCCGTGTGATTTTTCTTTACTTGTTGGTCATTAAAAACGAAATTTTTTTGTTAAATAATTAGTTTTTGTATCTTTTAAAAGAGCTTTACGGGGATTGAGACCCTCTGTTGCCTAATTCCGTGTGATTTTTTCTTTACTTGTTAGTCATTAAAAACGAAATTTTTGTGTTAATTCTAGGGCAGGGGTAACTATTTAGTTTAAATAATTCTAGGAGGAATTGAGTTTTATGGATGGTATAGAAAAATGGTACTTGTTAAATATTCGGGTAAACATACGACTAAGAAATCTATGATTTGGGATGTGTGGGTTGCTATTTTTTTTACTTTTCTGAGCTGGATTTCTTAGCCTTTCATAGGTGTGTATGATATTTTCTTGATAAAACATAGCAGTGACTACATCAGATGGTTTTGTAGTGCAGTGAGTTGTTACTAGTAGTATTATTTTCGTGTTTTTAGCAAGCCATTCATACTATAAATTAAATTAATTAAGATATTTTATTGATAAAACATAGCAGTGACTACATCAAATGGTTTTGTAGTGCAGTTAATTGTTACTAGTAGTATTATTTTTTTTTTTTTTTTTTCAAGACATTAATTATATAACTTAAATTCATTAAGATATGTTCTTTATCAAAAATATCCTTGACTATATCAGATGGTTTTGTAGTTCAGTTATTTTTTACTATTAGTAGTATTTTCGTGTTTTTTTTTTTGCAAGCAATTCATAATATACCTTAAATTCATTAATATATTTTATTTATAAAACATATCCATGACTACATCAGATGTTTTTTTATTGAAGTTACTTGTTAATAGTATTATTTTTTTGGTTTTTTTTGAAAAACATTAATACTATAAATTTAATTCATTAATATTTTTTTATTTATAAAACATAGTCGTGACTAAATAAGTTGTTTTTGTAGTGAAGTGATTTTTTACTAGTAGTATTATTTTCGTGTTTGTTGCAAGATATTAATACTATAAATTAAATGCATTCAGATATTTTCTTGATAAAAAGTAGACGTGACTACATCAGATGGTTTTGTAGTGCAGTGTGTTGTTACTAGTAGTAGTATTTTCGTGTTTTTTGCAAGCCATTCATACTATACCTTAAATGCATTCAGATATTTTCTTGATCAACTGTCGTTTTTTGTTTACTTGTTGGTGATTTGTTGTGTCTTTAAAAGAGCTTTAAAGGGTTTGAGAGAATCAGTTGCCTAATTATGTGTGATTTTTATTTAATTGATGGTCATTAAAAACGAAATTTTTGTGTTAAATAAGTAGTTTTTTTGTATCTTTTAAAAGAGCTTTATGGGGTTTGAGAGACTCAGTTGCCTGATTCCGTGTGGTTTTTCTTTACTTGGTGGTCATTAAAAACGAAATTTTTGTGTTAAATAAGTAGTTCTTGTATCTTTTAAAACAGCTTTACGGGGATTGAGAGACTCAGTGTTACCTTGTCACATTTACATTCTCTTGATTTTTCAAAGTTTATTTTTAATTTCTTTCGTTGAAATTCAAGAGTTGGAATATTTCAGTAGCGTTCGGTTGTGGTTTACCTTGTCACAGTTACATTTTCTTGATTTTTCAAAGTTCATTTTGAATTTCTTTTGTTGAAATGCAAGAGTTGGAATATTTCAGTAGCGTTAGGTTATGGTCTACCTTGTCAAAGTTACAGTGTCATGATTTTTTCAAAGTTTATTATGAATTTATTTAGTTGAAATGCAAAAGTTGGAATATTTCAGTAGTGTTTGGTTGTGGTTTACCTTGTCACAGTTACATTTTATTGATTTTTCAAAGTTCATTTGAATTTATTTCGTTTAAATGCAAGAGTTGGAATATGTCAGTAGTGTTTGGTTGTGGTTTACCATGTCAAAGTTACATTTTCTTGATTTTTCAAAGTTCATTTTGAATTTCTTTCATTGAAATGCAAGAGTTGGAATATTTCAGTAGTGTTTGGTTGTGGTTTACCTTGTCACAGTTACATTTTCTTTATTTTTAAAAGTTAATTTTGAATTTCTTTCTTTGAAATGCAAGAGTTGGAATATTTCAGTAGTGTTTGGTTGTGGTTTACCTTGTCACAGTTACATTTTCTTGATTTTTCAAAGTTCATTTTGAATTTATTTCGTTGAAAAGTTTGAATATTTAAGTAGTGTTTGGTTATGGCTTACCTTGTCACAGTTACATTTTCTTGATTTTTAAAAGTTCATTTTGAATTTCTGTCGTTGAAATGCAAGAGTAGGAATATTTCAGTAGTGTTTGGTGGTGGTTTACCTTGTCACAGTTACATTTTCTTGATTTTTCATAGTTCATTTTGAATTTCTTTAGTTGAAATGCAAGAGTTGGAATATTTCAGTAGTGTTTGGTTGTGGTTTACCCTGTCACAGTTACATTTTCTTGATTTTTCAAAGTTCATTTTGAATTTCTTTCGTTGAAATTCTAGAGTTGGAATATTTCAGTAGGGTTTGCTTGTGATTTGAATTTCTTTAGTTGATATGCAAGAGTTGGAATATTTCAGTAGTGTTCGGTTTTGGTTTACCTTTTCACAGTTACATTTTCTTGATTTTTCAAAGTTCATTTTGAATTTCTTTCGTTGAAATGCAAGAGTTGGAATATTTCAGTAGTGTTTGGTTGTGGTTTACCTTGTCAAAGTTACATTATCTTGAATTTTCAAGTTTCATTTTTAATTTATTTCGTTGAAATGAAAGAGTTTGAATATTTCAGTAGTGTTTGATTGTGGATTACCTTGTCACAGTTACATTTTCTTGATTTTTCAAAGTTCAATTTGAATTTCTTTCGTTGAAATGCAAGAGTTGGAATATTTCAGTAGTGTTTGGTTGTGGTTTACTTTGTCAAAGTTACATTTTCTTGATTTTTCAAAGTTCATTTTGAATTTCTTTCGTTGAGATGCAAAAGTTGGAATATTTCAGTAGAGTTTGGTTGTGTTTTACCTTGTCACAGTTACATTTTCATGATTTTTCAAGAGTTGGAATATTTCAGTAGTGTTTGGTTTTAGCTTACCTTGTCACAGTTACATTTTCTTGATTTTTCAAAGTTCATTTTGAATGTTTGTCATTGATATTCAAGAGTAGGAATATTTCAGTAGTGTTTGATGATGTTTTTCCGTGTAATAGTTGCATTTTCTTGATTTTTCAATGTTCATTTTGAATTTCTTTTGTTGAAATCCAAGAGTTGGAATATTTCAGTAGTGTTTCGTTGTGGTTTGCCTTGTCATAGTTACATTTTCTTGATTTTTCAAAGTTCATTTTGAATTTCTTTCGTTGAAATGCAAGAGTTGGAATATTTCAGTAGTGTTTGGTTGTGGTTTACCTTGTCACAGTTACATTTTCTTGATTTTTCAAAGTTCATTTTGAATTTCTTTCGTTGAAATGCAAGAGTTGGAATATTTCAGTAGTGTTTGGTTGTGGTTTACCTTGTCACAGTTACATTTTCTTGATTTTTCAAAGTTCATTTTGAATTTCTTTCGTTGAAATGCAAGAGTTGGAATATTTCAGTAGTGTTTGGTTGTGGTTTACCTTGTCACAGTTACATTTTCTTGATTTTTCAAAGTTCATTTTGAATTTCTTTCGTTGAAATGCAAGAGTTGGAATATTTCAGTAGTGTTTGGTTGTGGTTTACCTTGTCACAGTTACATTTTCTTGATTTTTCAAATTATATTTTGATTTTATTTCTTTGAA